>NW_017306783.1:919441-979935 GCF_000935625.1 Nanorana parkeri | reverse complement strand
TATATATATAATTTATTTTTTTCCAAAATAGATTTTTATTGAGTTTTTCAAGGGTAACAAGCATGGGGATACCATACCATACCATAAAGAGTACAAAAGCAATAAGAGATACCAATTTGCTCAATATTACACAACCACACAGAAAGTCACTGCATAGGCACGTTAAAGGAGACCTATGAGGTGAGTGATTTTCACTCAGCCTCATAGTTCCAGCCGACGTGTGACAATGGAACTGTCACACTTCGGCTCAATAGATCGGGAAGTGAGCGAACACATACCGTCGCTCGCTCACTTCTCGATCATCTCCCTGCAGAGAGCCGTGACTGTAGCTCGCGGTATACTGAGCTTTGGGTTACGGGAGGACCCTAGTTTGTGTCCTCCCGTAACCCTTAGGAGAACTATGGGGAAAAACACTTACATAGTATTTGGGGTTGAATAAAGACATGAGTCCATCAAGTCCAACCCATATAGGTCCACGCATCATCTCATTCTTAGGAATACTTGTACCCCTGAATATTACGGTCCCTCAGGAAATCGTCCAAAAGTTTCTTGAACAATTCCACACTCTTAGCTGAAATCACTGCCGGTGGCAGTGAGTTCCAGACCCTAACCGCTCTTACTGTGAAGAACCCCCTTCGCCCCTTGTGCTGGAATTTTTTTTCCACCAATTTTAGGTGGTGACCTCTAGTTTTTGTAATGGAGTTAATCTTAAAGAGTTTGTTGCCAACGTTGCTGTCACCATTGAACATCTTGTACATGAAAACCATGTCCCCCTTTAATCTCTTTACTTCCAACGTGAACATGTTTAAATTCATTAGCCTTGTCTCATAGCTCTGGTCCTCCATTCCCCTAAATAGTTTGGTTGCCCTCCGCTGGACTCTCTCCAGCTCAAGGACATCTTTTCTTAGTACTGGTGACCAAAACTGGACCGCGTACTCCAGATGAGGCCGAACCAATGATCTATAAACTGGCACAATTATAGACTTGTCTCTGCAATACATCCCCTTCTTAATACAGGACAAGACCCTACTAGCTTTGTTTACAGCAGCCTGGCACTGCAAGCTACCATTCAGCTTGTGGTCTACAAGGACCCCCAAATCTTTTTATATTTCTGTCTTCCCTAGTGGCATACCCATAATTGTATAATCCATTTGTTTATTTTTATTTCCAAAGTGCATTACTTTGCATTTATCGACATTAAACCTCATCTGCCATATTATCACCCACTCCCCTATTTTATCCAGGTCCTCCTGTATTGTTATACTGTCACAATCCGTTTCTAATACCCTCCCTATTTTTGTATCGTCTGCAAACACAGAAACATGGCTATTGACTCCCTCCCCGATATCATTAATAAATAGGTTGAACAATATGGGACCCAGCACAGATCCTTGAGGAACACCGATTATTACACTAGCCCAGTCTGAAAAGGCTAGTTAAAGGAGAACTATGAGGTGAGTGCTATTCACTCACCTCATAGTTCTAGCTGACCTGTGACAATGAGACTGTCACAGGTCGGCTCAGTAGAGCGGGAGGTGAGCGAACACATACCGGCGTTCGCTCACCTCTCGATCCTGTCATGGCTCTCTGCCGCGATGGGAGGGGCTGGATTCCTCCCTCCCCGCTCCGATCTGCCAGCGCTGACTGGCGGAACGGACAGGGGGAGGGGCGGGTACAGCTGGCTCTGCCTCTAGCTGGCTCTGGATCCGCTTCAGCTGCGACGTCTCAGTATACCGCAAGCAGCAGCTCGCGGTATACTGCGGCATCTCAGTATACCGCGAGCTACAGCTCGCGGTATACTGAGCCCAGGATGACGGGAGGACGCTAGTTTGTGTCCTCCCGTTACCCTAAGGAGAACTATGGGGAAAAGCCTTAACCCCATGGTTTTCCTTTAATGAGCGGTGTGCCTCAAGGATCTGTTACCCCATGTAATGCTCTGGAGTACAAATCCCAGTTACGTAAAGCTTATCTCAAGGATGAGCCCAGGTGTAAAGCTTGGAAAAACTTTAATTTCTATTTTTGTTGTCTGTTCTTGCAGTAAAGTTCAAGGAAACTGACCCAAGTAGCATTTAAAAGTACTTTACTTGGCGAAAATGCTGCGTGTACAAACTTAGTTACAGGAAAAAACAAACATAACATACAGGCTGCTACAAACAAACTATCACTATGCACCCACTACACTATCTTCTAGTACATGTAATGCTTTCTAAGAGACAAAACACTAAAATAGTACTTAGCTCAAGCTGCAGGTTCCGTAAATTCCGTAATGAACAGGACTTCCTAGCACTTAGACGTTCTCAGGAAAATGGCTTCTCGTTGCAGTCTTTGCTAAATCCTTTGTATTAGAGTGATGTCCTGGTCTTGAAGCAAGTCCCCCTCTTGTGAAGTCCTGCTGAACCTTTGAGCTACTGGCTTTTTATTAAGAGAAAATGGCCTCCCATTTTCACAATAATCCCAATTTACTTGATTATTATTGCTGTCTCTCCCTGAATGCACAATCGATGCGTCCAGGAAGAGTGATTGATTCCTAACTGAATGTAAACATATCACGTATCTTTACATGCGGTGTGCAGGCGTTTACATGCAGCTGCTGTCACCTGATCGGTAAGTTAGGTGACAGCTGCCATTTGTCAACGCCAAATTTAGGGATTTCTGTTGCAGGAAAACGCAAGTTCCTGACGCAGAAATCCCTAATTGCACCCATAATAAAGATGGGAATGCAGCCTATTACACTTCTACTCCCCCCTTATTCATATGTAAATATCGCGGCCGGTGATGTGTCAAAAGTACGAACTTATCGAGTTGTACACATCACCGGGATAGGGGACAGGAACAGCGCTGGCAGCTCAGGAGAGGAGAGCACAGAGTAGAGACTAGAGAGAGCTGGGCGAGGAGGTGTTTTTTTGGCCTCCCCCACCAGCGCCCTCTAGTGTCTACTGTGTAGTAGTGACGGCTCTGCTAAGAGCCGACCATCAGGCATAGCAAACCGGCCCGAACACAATCAGGTTGATTGTGTTCTGGCCGGCCCGGCCCACCAGGCAAGTGCCCGGTTTGCCCTATGGCCAGTCCGGCCCTGCCCCCGATTGGATAAACAAATATCTAGATATGAATAAACACAGTGAAAAATTAATGTGCCACAATTTTTCAGTGTGTTTTTTTTCCCACTATTTTTCACTGTGTTTATTCATATCTAGATATTTGTTTATCCAGTCTGGGGTCACATTGATCACAAACATTTTAGTTTTGTTGTGGCACAGCAATAATAAGGATCCACATTTTAAATTTTTTATGAAAAACAAGCTCAATACGACTTTTGAAAGCATATAGTCTCTCGTATTTGTAATGCAGCTGCAAGGGTTGATAGGTTTCTGACACGGAAACACTCAACTGGCTTTTCCAATTTCTAACAATACTGAATTGAGCTGCCAGTAAGGTGTGGGGGAACCGGTCTATGCCTAGCAGTAGAATGCCCAGGGCTGGGTCGGGGGGGGTGTAATAGAACCTGTCGTAGTGAAAATTAGTCTAAAGATGCTACTCCAGAAGCTTGTCAGGGACTTACATTTCCAGAGTATGTGGAAAAGAGTTCCTATCTGTGTGCAGTTCCTCCAACAGAGCGCTGAGGCTGACATAGAAAATTTTGAAAAGCGGTAAGGGCTGAGATACCAGCGTAAAGATACTTTAAGTTCCCACAGGTCAGAGTTTTTCGTAGTGGAGTGGACGGAACTGCAGGCAGATTTCCACTGTGCAGGGGAAAAATACACCCCTAGCTACCTCTCCCATGCAACAAAAGCTGTCAGCTTGGTGAAGGTGCTCTTATGTTGTCAAAAATTATACATGAGCGATATGCCTCCTTTACATGTAGAGGAAGACGAGAGGTGCTCCCATAATTGAGATGGCACCTTGGGCCAAACAGACAAAAGTGATGGGAAAGCATGCAATATTTGCAGGTAGCTATAATGGTCAGTGGTAGAAAGGTTATATTTGTCCAAATGTTGTGAGAAGGGACTCAGTTTTGTGACCTTGTATCAGGTCATGAACCCAGGCCACTCCCCGACGGGACCAAAGAGCATGGGGGAAATCCGGTAAAATCAGGGCTAATGCCGCTAGAGGGATTGGGTGTGAGATCAAATGGTCTGAGGGGGTGGTTATGTATGTCATGGCCAATCTCCAGACCTGTATAGTAGCTTGGACATTGAGACATGTGGCTATGGAGGAGGTAGGGTATGAGGCTATGGAGGAGGATGAGGAAGTGTGCAAAAGCACAAGGGAGTACAAAGAGACCCTCTGTGCTAGTTTGCTTTCCAGTGTAGGCCACACTTTATCCTCTGGTGGATGGATCCAAAATTTAAGTTGGGACAGGATAGCTGCAAGGTCACGGTATGCGGACCCCCCAACCCGTACACTTTTGAGAAGGGAAGCTCGGGGGCATTTCGGTTTCTTGTTCTGCCAAATATATTGGGAGAGGGAGGAGTGCAGTGATCTGAAATACCAGTTGGGGATGGGGATGGCGATAGTCCTAAATAAATACAAGAGTTTGGGAAGAAGAAGCATTTTGAATGCAGCCAATATGGCAGTCCAGGACATAACTCTTCAATAGAGATTGCAACTCTCTTTTGAATCTTTCAAGGAATGGGATGAAATGACACTGGAAGAGTTGGGACGGTGATTCAAGGATCTGCTTGCAAGGCAGTGCAGGAAGTGTGGTCTAGATTTACACTTACACATTCAATTTGTAATAAGAGACCATGCTAAAGGCATACAGCTGGTGAAGGGCTCCTGGCGGAGAAGACTCCGGACTTGTGAGTGACAGCAATACGTTGTTTGCGAACAGTGCAATTTTTTGTTGAGGGAGGGTGGGACATACAGCAATCCCCTTAACCCCAGGGTCAGATCTTAGGGTTGCAGCAAGTGGTTGGATCAAAAGATTAAATATTAAGGGGGACAACGGGCATGCCTGCCTGGTGCCATTGGTGATACAAAATGATGAGGATAGTTCACCCGAGGTGAAAACTTGCGCAGAGGGTGCGGAATATAGTGCCATGACCATAGCGGATGCTGGGCCATCAAATCCAAATTTCTTAAGAGGTCACCGCTGTATCATATACTTGTCAATGTGGGGAGGTGGATTTGTCGTAAAAACCACTATATTTCAGGTTTGGTAGGATGGTGGATAGTACCGTCGTCTTTTAAGTTGTATAATGAGTTATAGTATGAGCAGAAATATTCGGCTATGTCTTTAGGATGTACAATTTATGTTTAGGAGTAGGGTGCAGCAAGTATGGAAGTTTAGTGTGAGTAGTCCAATCTTTTAGAGGGAAGCAAAGACTTTGGTAGCATTGTTTCCACTAATGTAAAAGTTAGACTTATAGTTTGCTTACAGTGTTGTTCGATAAGGAGTTTCCTAAGGTCTAACCGAAGTTTGGATAATGTCGTGGAGCGCGTAGGACAGGGTTGTACTTTGTAGTCAGTTACCAGTTCACGAATATTCAGGATTAAGGGGTCTAGGGCCAGCAACCTTTGCCTCTTAAATATAGAACTAAGCTGTAAAAAAATACCTCTTATGTATGCTTTATGTGAGTTCCATACAATAAAAGGGTCCTCAACCGAGGGAGCATTAACATAAAAAAATTATATCAACCTGTTACGAATCAACTCAACATTCTTAGGTTGCTTGAAAATAAAAATATTATTACACCAAACAAAAGAGTTGGAGGATGGATGGTGTGATGAGATGGACATCAAAACCAGAGCGTGGTCAGTCCAAGTTATATCATGAATGGAAGAGTCTTGAATCCAAGTAAGTAGTATGCGATCAACAAAAAATAGGTCGATCCTTGAGTATGAGTTGTGCAGGGGAGAAAAAAGGTTTAATCACGTTAACCCGAGTGCTGGCACTGCTAGACGTCATACAGGCCATGGTCATTGAGAATCAGTTGAAGGGAGGGCAGCATTCTTTTGGGTGAGGAGGTCGAGTCCAGAGACCTGTCTGGGACCAGATTAAAGTTGCTCTTTTCGCCTTGTTAAGTAGTCTGTTGTGGTAGCGTGCTGGATGAGTGTTCGGGGCATACACATTCACTATGGTGTAGGTCTTGGAGTTGATGGAGCACACAAGAATAATGTAGCGCCCCAAAGGATCTAGGTGTACCTCCAAATGCTGGAACGACACCATGTTTCTAACTGCCACCATTACGCCTTTAGATTTGGAGGGAGCGTCATTTTTGATTTTCTAGGTGGAGGTTGGCGACCGTTTTGGATAGGTCCTCCACTCTCTGAGTGAGCCCAATGACATGATTGGTAAGATCCGGTTGCTCCATTTTAACAGGTTCAGTCAATCTGTAATGCTCTACCCACTGCCTATGGATCTCAGGGCCCAGCCCAATCTGATAAAGAAGTGGTTCAGGCTGGGAATGCTGCTATAACCCTCTTAGGTGTGGTGAGGGGGCGCAGTTCCCATAAACATCATATACCACTTAAAACAAACGTAATATTACCCATGTATTCCAGCATACAAGGTAGTTAATTAATGTCCCACAATATTGTATTAATAAATGAGGGTTAATGAAGAAACAGTCTCAATATATATAAAGCTATCGTATCTGAATAGCCTGAGAGGATATGGCACATGCACAATATAATACTGCTAGGCTAGTAGTTTGCACAGGAGGTTGCAGTACAGATCTTTGCCAGCAGATGGCGATATAGTCCAGCAGCAACGTATCACAATCTCTATATAGCCCAGTTACTTGCGGTTTGTTAGAAGGAAGGCAGCCGTGTATTATGGCCTCTATCTAGATAAGAGCTGTGCAGGGGGTCTCAGGTGTTGTCCTCCTTCACTCCTGTGAAGTTTAAAGCTTGTAAGAGGGGAGATCAGCAGGCGGGTAGGAGAGCTATTGCTCAACGTACAGTCTCCATTGACTGAACGCCGAGCAATTGAATCTCCCTCGCTTTTACCGAGGAAGCCGGCGTCAGTGGGCGGAGCTACGCTCGTCGCCCCCGGGAGAGCGACGTCGCGGTGTGGCGTCTGAGCTGGAGGAGGGGCCGGGATCTGCGGCCGAGACGCCGCTGCTGATTACGTCCCTGACACCAAGTTTGGGAGGGCAGAGGGGGGCGCGTACTCCAGGCCGTTTAACAGCGTTCTGAAGGCTCCAGAGAAGGGCCCGTCTAAAGGGATTCCGGGATGTCCTGTTTGATAAAACATCTGTGACGGCTGGAGCAGACGCCATGTTTTATCAAACAGGACATCCCCGCATCCCTTCAGATGTACATGTTCCTGCCTGGCCCTGAATGATATGTACATGTCGGGCCCTGACAGGGTGTCCTTCCAGTGATCAGGATCAGAAGGCAGAACGGAGACAGAGCGGGCAATCAGGTATGGAGGCGGCGGGGGGAAGGGGGCGGGGACAAGTTAATGTGACATTACAGTAAAAAAAAGTGTTTCCCTCCCCCCAATGTTAATTAAAGCACTTACCTTAAATGATGCCTCTTAATCCGATCTTCTTTTCATCTGTCCCTCCAGCGCTGACTCCTCTGAGCTTGCTGGTACTTACTGTCCCACGGTGTCTGCATGCGGGTGCACGCGTCCATAGACTTACCTTGCGTCTCTCCTCGTCTCCCGGCCAGAAGACACAGGTAAGTTGAAACCACTTTGAAAGCGCAAAGCACAACTTGAGACCCCACCAGGCCACCCAAGACCCCGCACAGCCCACCCGAAACACCACACAGCGCACCTAAAATTTCGTACAACCCACCAGAGACCCCAGCGGTAGGAATCTCCACCTGGGCCAATCTGTTGCACTTTTTCCATCTGACCACAGAAAATCTGCAGATAATTGTAAGGTGTATGGGCACTTTAAGACTATTCCCCCTTCTACACTTTAAACTCCCTAATCCCTTAGCATAAACTCTGCAACATACAATTTAACCTTTGCTTTATCGTAATAACAGCTGGATGTACAAGAACTAAAAAAAGAAAAAATAAACTTTTCTTATTTTACAATACTGAAAGGTAAGTCCCAACCATTATTTTATCCCAAAACTACAAAAAAGAAAAAAAAAAGGACAGTCCTTTCTGCATTACTTCCTAGCAGAGGCATTCTATTAACTGTGGGATTTAAAAAATGTATTATCTCCACCCTGGCATATCAGGTACAGTAATCCTCAACTGTGAACAAAAAGATTCTACCTCTTCTGGAAAGTGTAGAGATACAGAGCATCCATTTTTTTTTCTAGCAGTAAGTCAAAACAGATACCCCCATCTCTGCAGCTTTAAGAATATCCAAAAGTGGTCTAAACAGTCTCTGTTTTGCCAGTGTTTCCCTTTGCCAAATTCAAAAAGAACAACAAAGTCAGATGACACATTCCGAAGTTTATGCACTAATTCCAGTTTGTCTTCATAGTAGTGAAATCAACATAACATCTCTGGGAGTATCAGCCATACTGCCCTTCAGACGCCTTACTCTTACTACTTTGCGTTTTGTGGTCAAAACGCAAAGGTGCAGTCTCTGGCTGACCCAGGATATGATTAAATATGCCTCGCAACATAACCTCCAAGTATTAGCTGTCGCTTCAGGCACTCTAAGTACTTGTAATACAGGTCAAGTCTAGTTTAATTCTCCTCCACCCTTTTCAGTAAATGAGAGAGCTCAACCAAAAATACTATCCAATTCATGCTTACTGGAGTTCTCTAAAATCAGCAACATCTGTGCTATGTCAGCTTTGCTTCGTAATTCCTGCATGTGGCTTTGAGTCTCCCTACCTTCTTCCTGTATGTAGTTGGGGAGCTAAATTACAAGGAGAGCCAGGAAAGGTATGCAGCATAGGGACCCCCCATGGGGGCCTTACCTCAGGTGTTCCCGGCTCTGATACTGCATCTTCTGTTGCAACTCCACCTCTGCTGCCAGGTATCTCCTCAGGGCATCAGATCTCCCAGATTATTGCCCTCTCCTGCCCATCCTCCTCCGTGGATGTCCCGCTGGCGTATGTCAGCCACCCATTTGTCCTCCTCTGTGGGCGTCGTGCCAGCGTGATTTAGCTGCTTACTCTCCGCCGCCCGTTCTGAAGCTTCACTCAGTCACGCCCGCAGGGCTTCATATGCACAACCTTTTGACCTATTTCAAATCAATTTCAATTCCATCTTTAATATATTATCAGAAATGCAGTGATTATATTGTGCTTGTGTGCAATACAATATTTACTGAAAATATAGATTTGATAAGCAGTTGCACTAACACTATGTTTAATAAAAAAAACTTCAACTATAATAACTTTATTCTATATGCCCTCTGTGCTCAGGTAATATGTATTTGGGAGTTTTGAGTAATCATCAGGGCAAGAACAGGCAGCAAAAGAGTTAAAGCCAAGTGGTCAGTATGTTAGTTATGCAACTACCATTTTTAGAATGAGGTCAATATTAGAAGTGTGTGCGTTTCATGACAATTTTCCTCTACGGACAAAAGTGATTTTTACATTTCTGTTATGGGCCTGTTTTTTAGGCACTAATTTTATAATTACTTAACAGCTTCAGGAGCGCCTATTGTAAAAAAAAGTCCTGTCCTGAAGCAACACGGCTGCTGCTTGGTATCATTTTAAACAGCAGGCGATTGCTGTTTAAATACAAGCAATCCAACGGCTGTACAGCCGTGAGATCGCTTGTACGGTCCTCCCCCGCCGGCTGCTGCCCACCCTCCGCCGCCGGCTTCACTGGTCTCCGCTTTCCCCGTGCAGCTCCAGGACCAGCGTGGCGGGTCTACCCTGACTGATTGGAAAAAGATCAGCAGGCTTTCAGCCGCTAATCTCTCCTCTGATCACTGGACTGGAAGTGATGGGTATTGCATCACTTCCGGTCACTGTGTGTATTCTCCAGCTCTTAGAGCCAGGAGAAGCTGGGAAAGCAGATCTCTGCTTCCTCAGCATCTTTGGGGTCCCTAGGGGACATTAGGGATCTGAAGGGACCCCTGATTTCTCCATAAAGACAACCTGTCACATTATATTTGCTATTACATAGGGGGCGTCTTATCCCCTTTTGTGATAGCAATAAAGTTGAGTTAAATTTTTAAAAAAATAAACATAAAGAAAGAAAAAAACTTTTTTGTAAAGTCCCCGCCCCCACATGCACATATAACGCAAACACGCATCAGGTGCGCCTACGTGTAACACGAAAATTGCATCACATATGTTACATGTTGACAGAGAGCAATAATTCTAGGGCCATCAATCACTGGTAACACTAAACTGATGAGCAGTAAAAGCATCGCCTTTGGTATTGTAGTTTTTTGCGGTTTCACGGATGCACGCAATTTTAAGGCTTGACATGTTTGGTATCTGTTTACCCAATGTGACCCCTTTTTTTATATTTTACCAAAAAATTGGGTATTATATTCTGTTTATGTGCACTAAATTTCATTTTAGTGTATTTTCTCCTAATAATACTGGTTTGCACAAATAACATGCAACATAAAAAATAGCAACTAGCAATTTATTTATTTTGTTTTTTCAAATTCTTTATTTAGAAATAGACAGGTGAGTAGCA
Source organism: Nanorana parkeri (assembly GCF_000935625.1). Taxonomy (NCBI): domain Eukaryota; kingdom Metazoa; phylum Chordata; class Amphibia; order Anura; family Dicroglossidae; genus Nanorana; species Nanorana parkeri. The sequence continues at coordinate 969,407 of NW_017306783.1, read as the reverse complement.
ACACACATTATAATAGCAATGCATCAAGTCAATACAGAACAATAACTAAGTAATCAGTGGTAACGCAACTTCAAGGAGTGCTCACATGGGTACACTGTGCGTTCCAATGCAGATCATTACATCATCTTTATCATGAGAGTTAAAAAAAAAAAAACATGAACTGTATGAAGATCAAACATGAAAGCAGTCAGGGAAGAGAAGGAGGAAAAAGTAGCATTTGTTTTTATCTACAGGGCCTCTGCTTTCAGAAAATATATAATTGTTTGGGGGTCCAAAGCTGTTTTCTAGCCAAAAACTCTGATTTTATTATGTGGGCAAATAGTAAGAAATTGCTCTGGCCAGAAAGTGGTTAAAGTAATATGTATACAGTTTGTTTTTATTTGCAGGGCACACATCACTTTCTTTTCTATATATTGTCTTGCAAAACATTTTTATTTATACAATCTATAAACATAGTAAAAAAAAACTAAATACATTTTTTTTTCTAGAAAGTTAAGACTGGGTAGGGTGAACCAAGGTTAAGGTAGAGGCTAAATAGGAATACATTTTATTGCAACAAAAACAGAAAAAAAACCCCTTTTAAACTCACTTTAACTTCATTATATGCAGATCATATAATATGAATGCATATGAATGAAACAAAGGAAATACAATGTAACAATAACGTTGCTACATTGTATTTAACTAAACTTCTGAACAGTGTTTCACACACTGTTCAGAAGCTTTGTTTTACATGGCCTGTGTACTTGGACAAAGTTTTTTTCCGGGTGAACACTAAACTGGGTAATAATATGACTTGCAAGCATTAAAATAGAAAAAGAGAAACAACTAATTGAATTAACCCATGGAACAAATGAAACCAAACAGATACATTCTAATTTTATTAGCAATATCAGTATTTGCGAACAAAATGGTAGGTATGTACAAACTAATTAGACACGTTCTTTAAAAAAAAATTCATAGTTTGCTTTCAGAACAAACTCAAAACATCGATTTGATTTCAAAGAGCCAAGTTCATCTGACTGAAGAAGAGCATTTACATCTGGTAAGTAACTTTTAAGGTCTTTGCCTGTAAAAACGCAATGAAAACGCAATGAGTTATAATCATGTAAGAGCACACATCATAAGATGATACTGAGATGCACGTGCGTATGTCAGGATTTAAAAAAAACAAATAAACAACACAAATGCAGTACATGCACATTTGTACATTATCTCATTGAAGACCCTGCAAGTACAGATAAATACCTGTTAATCCTGGAAAAAATGCATTCAGCTTATAATTTTCTGTTGTAGGCCAACAACAAAATGCTTTTTTGGACTGAAATCACAAGGAATGGTGTTTGCCAAACCAGTTTGCTTTTTTGCTGAACTACAGAATATCTCTCCACAACACTGAGGGTGGGGTTGTACCCTAAATGAAGAACTGGGAGTGCTGATTAGACTCCTCAAGATAAGACAAGCTGAGTGCACAGGACAGCACGAGAATTTTGCCAAGAACGCATATTTTTCGCACTTATCAAACAGATATAACACAATGCTTTCAATAGTATAATACACAAGCCAAAAGGGAGCAAATAGGAGATGCTTGTTAGGATTTACATACATTTTAACATATACTAATGCTAAGGTACTATCTACTGTTTTTCCTTGCCCTAGCCACTTGGTCATGCTAATGTTAGAAGGGCCCCAGGATAACCTTGGTTGAGGTAGACCGCATCTATAATCACTTATATAGCAAAGTACCAAAAAGTGTAGGTTACTGAAGTCACTCCACTACCAGTTATAGAAACTCTTCTGATCTGCTGGCATACAAAGCCTGATTATCTTTGCAGCTCTTGCAATATAGCTGAACACATACAACTCTCCTGCTGACAGAAGGGGCCTGATTCCAGTCTGCTAGCTGTAACCATCTGTTGGGAGAGCTGTGTGATCAATCAGCCAGATCGGAAGAGCTGTCAGGGATGAGAGGGCTCCATATATCAGATGAGGGAGAGGAATGACCGCAGACACCTGCACATTTCAGGACCTTGCCTAAGGCAAGCCAAATGCAAGAGAAATCATTAGAATCCCACATCTATTCTAAACAGGGTGGTCAGAGGAATCCCTGCATCTGGCAGTTGAATACTCAAATAATGCCTGCATCTGACTGAATGCAGGCACTACTCAGTGGACAATTTTCGGCCCAGCTCCTCTGACAAAATTTGATTGAAAAATTGATTTTTGGCAAACTGGCCGGTGCTGTCAGGCCCGCGTGCCCACAGACTACTCGAATTTTGGCTGAATCTGTGGAAATTACATATTACAAACAGTAATCAGTAAAATAAAACACAAAATAATTGAAAAAAATTGAAATAGTAATAATAACAGCAACGTACCAAATGTAATGCAATGGCTAACAGAAATCAAGGTTTAAAACAGACTAGATAAACTTAATGTGAATAAATCTCCATGACCAGATAACTTGCACCCATGAGTCCTAGTCCTAACAGAGATCAGCCAAGTTAACCCCTTCATGACTGAGGCCTTTTTTTCATTTTTTGTACCCATGTTATATTCCACATTTTAGGCCTGAAAATTACTTAAAACCCCCCAACATTATATATTTTCTGAATGCCAAGACCCTATAGAATAAAATGGTGGTAGTTGCAAATTTTTATGTTGCGCAATATTAGCGCAACTCCTTATTAAACCCCAATATTTAGTGAAAAATTTAATTAAATGCCCCAAAACACAACAAAATATCCATTTTTTTTAAATGAAATATAAAAGATGAGGTTACAACGAGTAAAACGATACCCAACATGCCCAGGTTACAAATTGCGTGCATCCGTAAAACAGCGAAAAACCCCGTTACCCCAAAAAGTCCATAGAAGACGCTTTAAAAGCCCCCACAGGTCATCAATTTAGAGATACCCCAAAATACTGGCCCTAGAATTATTGCTCTCACTCCGGCGTGCGCGGCGATACCCAACATGTGTAGCGCGTTCGTCGTTTTCATACGTAGGCGCACCCGACGCGTGTTTACGTGGCGATGCGCGTGCAAAAATGTCGAGCGAGCAAAACACTTCTATCGAAGTGGTCATTCATTGCCGCTCTGACGTCCAAGCTATAGTGCTTTACAAAGGTAGACTTAGATGCCCATGTTGCCGCTCTACAAATGTGATCCGCCGATACTCCCGATGCTGCTGCCCATGACGAAGATACGGCCCTTGTGGAGTGAGCCCTGATACCCTCCGGTGAGGGTACTCCAGCTGTACGATAAGCGTGAACGATGGTGGACACAATCCACCTGCTTAATGTAGCCTTGGCTGCTGCCAATCCCTTCCTAGCTCCTGCTGGAATAATGAACAGCCTGTCTGACTTCCTCCAGTCCTTACATCTCTCCACATAAGTTCGCAGACACCGGACCGGGTCCAAACATTCATCTTTGCCTACTGCATTGAGAGCCGGAAGGATGATATCTTGATTCATATGGAAACTACTGTGCACTTTCGGTAAAAAACCTGGTACAGTTCTCAAAACCACTCTGTCTTCATGAAAGATGAGAAAGGGTTGCTCACAACCACAGGCCTGGAGCTCCGAAATTCTCCTTCCTGAAGCCAGGGCCACCAAGGAGACTGTTTTGTTTGTCAAAAACTGCATGGAAACAGTCTGTATCGGTTCAAAAGGAGGGCCTGATAGAACCTCCAACACGAGAGGAAGATCCCAAGATGGATATAAGGACCTAACCGGAGGGTTCACCTTACTGACTGCTTTCAGAAACCTGGAAACGTCCTGATTTTGGGTCCATCTGACCTCGGTGACAGCTGATAATGCCGAGACCTGCACCCTGAGGGAACTAAGACTCATCCCTCTTTCCAGACCCGTTTGGAGGAATTCCAGAATTGCTCCCGATGAGATTGTAGACAGGTCAATGCCCATCTGGAGAACACTGCCCACATCCGATAATACCGAGGAAGTGGAGACTTTCCGTGATCTCAGAAGCGTATTGACCACATTCTGGGACAACCCTGAGTTTGTCAATCTCTCCCTCTCAACAGCCATGCCGTCAGACAGAGGAGCTGAGGATTTGGATGTTGGAGTGGCCCCTGAGACAGTAGATCCGACGTCACCGGAAGCTGCCATGGTGCCTGAATGCTGAGAGACATCAGGAGAGGAAACCACGGCCGTCTGGGCCAATACGGGATAACCGCAATAACCTTCACCTTCTCCCTGCGTATCCGCTGAAGTACTGCCATGATCATGGGAAAGGGCGGAAAGATGTAAGCCAGATCGCAGTTCCATGGGTGCGATAAAACGTCTTGGCCCTCCGCTCTGTGGTCGTACATTCTTGACAGAAACCGGGTGACTTGGCAATTTCTGTGGGATGCCATTAGATCTGAGGATAGCCCCATCTCTCTCCCAGTCTGTTGAAGATTTGTTTCGATAGAGCCCATTCGGTCGGATCCACTTGATTCCTGCTCAGATAGTCCGCCACCCGATTTTCTGGGCCTGGCAAGTAAATTGCCCTGATGCCTGCCACCTTCTTTACTGCCCATGACATCAGAGGAACTACCGCCCGTATCATGCCCTGACTTCGTGTTCCTCCTTGGTGATTGATATAGGACATCACCGTGGTGTTGTCTGTCTTGATCTTGACCCATTCGCCCAGTATCTGTGGCTCGAAAAATCGGAGAGCTTGGAACACTGCCTTCAGTTCCAGTAGATTGGAGGAGGCATTCCTCCATCCTTCCGTCCATAACCCCTGTGCGAATTGGCCGCCCAGGTGAGCTCCCCAACCTGATCCGCTTGCGTCGGTCGTTATCGTGACCCACGGGATGCTCCCCAATGGGAAGCCTTTGCGTAGGTTTCTGTCTTGAGACCACCAGTACAGGGACATTTGGACCCTGTGTGAAATGGCAATCCACTGCCTTTTGTCTCGATATCGGTACTGTTGGAGGAAAGACTTCTGTGCCGCTCTCATATTCCATTGGGCCCACCGAGTGAGGCCTATGGTAGATGACATGTGACCCAACATGCTCATGAAACTCTCGGCTGTGACATGCGTACTTGCCAGCATTGAGCTCACCTTCTGCTTCAGTTTGAGTACTCTGTCCTTGGATACTTGAACCGTGCCCAGTCTCGTGTTGAACTCCGCTCCCAAGTACACCAACTGCTGAGTTGGCGTCAAGTTGCTCTTCTCCAGATTCAGCAGCCAACCATAGCCCTGTAGGACATCCATGCTCAGGTTTCTGCTGGAGATCATCTCCTCTTCGGAATCTGCCAAAATGAGCACATCGTCTAGATAATGAAAAATTATCACCCCAGTTTCCGTATTTCTGCTATAACCGTCACCAGAATTTTGGAAAAGGTTCTGGGAGCGGTACTGAGGCCGAATGGCATCGCCCGGAACTGAAAATGTCTGCGACCGACACAAAATCTCAGGAATTGTTGCTGCCCTGGAGCAATGGGGACATGGAAGTACGCATCCTTTAGATCTATTGATACCATCCACATCCCCGGCTGCACCACCTGTATGATTGTCTGGACAGACTCCATCCTGAATTTTCTGACTCGGATAAATCGGTTGAGCTGATGTAAGTCTAAGACCGGCCTCCAACCACCTCTTGCTTTCGGAGTTAGGAACAAGTGGGAGTAGAATACCTGGGACTGTTGGTTTGCGGGCACTGCAGTTATGACATCTTGAGTCAGAAGGGAATCGACAAAGCCCAACATAGCCTGCTTCCTTATCCCATCCCCCGGGAGTTTGGTTACAATAAACCTGCCTGTTGGGGGAAAAGATCGGAATTCTAGCTCGTACCCTTCTGTGACTATCCTGAGCACCCAAGCGTCTGCTATTGATCTTGCCCAGAGACATGAGAACCGTTGCAGTCTTGTCCCCACTCTCATGTCTCTGGGACCGACATCTTCATAAGGTCTGATCGCGCTTGATGTTCCTTGTACTCTGATCTCCAAGAGGCAAAACAGCTTAACAGGAAAACTTCCCAAGCCATATCTGTCTTTTTAAACAGTTTAAAATTCAAATTTGGCGCAGAAAATCGTCCTTCGATGACGTCACCCAGACCGGACTTCCGCGCATGCGCAAAAGCGCTCGGAAGCCGCCAGTGCCCATCCTGCTCTGCCCTTACACCGCTGACAGACGGGCGGGCAGAACGCAGCGGGGAGCCGCCACAACGAGTCGGGCCACGGCACACAGGTAAGAGTATACCCCACAGGCTTACCTTGTCCCAGCAACCTGCTGCCCACTGAATTTGCAGCCTCGCTTCCATAACCGCTTCCATGAGGAGGACACCTCTGACGTAGATGAAAGCTGTTTTCCCAAGGGGACACCCTTACTCGGGGCCGATTCTTGGGAACTTCCAAGGGGAGAGAGGCTGAACTCCCCTGAGGCCATCCAGAACTATATGTATCCCTATTCCTAGCAACTAGTGTATAACCCTGTCCTAGTGGGGACAGGAACAAAAAAGACTGGGGAAGCCGTCAGGAGGAGGTGCTTTTATGGAGAGGGTTAGGCCTTGTTTAACCCTTTTGGTTCCTGTTATCTAGGGGTAATTGGAGCTAAAACCCCAATGGTCAGCGCTGCCATGGATATGGCCAGGAATATCTCATAAGTGAATGGTTATCCACCTTTAGCGCTGTGTTATCACTTGCACATCATATTTTACCAATTCATAGCAGCTTTAGGATTAGTATTCTAACTTTTTAGCCTTATCTTTCCAAGAGCGCAGATTCTTTTATCTAGACGTACACTGTACGTCGTCAGTCACGAAGGGGTTAAAGGCAGGCCATTAATAATTTTCAAGGACGCCTTACTGACTGAAAGGGTACCAACTGATTGGCGTAAAGCAAATGTACCAATCTTCAAAAAAAAAAAAAGGGTTGAGATGTGTACCGGGAAACCACAAACCAATCAGCCTAACATCAACAGTATGCAAAGTATTTTAGGGAATGGTAAGGGACTATATCCAGGAATTTGCTGAGGAATTGAGGGACATTGAGGAAATAGTGTGTACATGAATAAAAAAACTAGCTACAGAGAGTATAAGTATAAATGGCTCATCTACCAAAAGGTCTAGGGTTGCGAGTGGCACACTCCAGGGCTCTTTCTTAGGGCCAATACTGTTTAACCTGTTTATTAATGATATTGAAGTTGGTATTAACAGTTCGTGTTTGCTGATGATACCAAAATATGTAGGGTAACAAATTCATCACAAGACATAGCAACATTACAGGAAGACCTTAAAGCGGACCTTTACACTCAAAAATCAAATTCTACCAATGCATCCCCCTATGTATGATGATTAATAACAGACATGTCAAGTGTAAAATGCTGTGATTTTGAAATACTTACACTTGCAGAGCATTCACTTCCTGCATGAAAGTGAAAATTACTTCAGTTTGCCAACGCAGTGCACACTGGGATTGGCTGGCCATCAGCAGAGCATAGCTGGGAAGTCTCATCTGTAATCTAATGATATCTCAGGGAAAGGCATTTTCCTCCCCTGAGATGATGTGCATGGTCACATGTTCTAGTCACATGTGCCAGAAATCAAGTAATAGGAGAGCTAGTAATTTGCCCTTAGTAAACATGGCCACTGTGAAACGACTGGGGAAGAAAAGAGAAATAAGGTATGCAAAGAATACAAAGTTTGTAGATTGTCATTACTAAACATTTCTAAAGGTGTGTTTGTTGTTAATGTAAAGATATGGTTAAAGGTCCGCTGTAATAAATTAGGGGGTGGGCAGCTAAATGGCAGATGAGGTTCAATATTGAAAAAGTTAAGCATTTGGGTGCTAAAAATATGCATGCAAGCTACTCATTAGCGGGAGCTCCTCTGGGGAAATTAGAGATGGAAAAAGATTTTGGGTTTCTTTAATAATATGCAATGCCGAACTGTAGCTAACAGAGCAAGCAGACTATCATGCATAAAAAGGGTATTTATGCTAGGGACAAATCTATTATTCTGCCACTTTACAAAACACTGGTCTGGCCTCATCTTAAGTATGAGGTTCAGTTTTGGGCACCGATCTACAGGAAGGATGTCCTTGAACTTGAGAGAGTGCAGAGGAGGGAGATGAAATTATTAAGAGGGCTGGAGGACCTAAGTTATGAGGCTAGATTACAGAAGTGTATTCTCTATTGACTGTTGCTGACTGTGAACTTCAGGTCCACCTTTACTGATTGACAGCAGCAGTGGGCGGGTGCAATTGCAAGCCTGCCATTGGCTATTGCAATTTGAAAAAGCCAATAACAGCCTATAGCTATTCATTGCCATGCTATTTTTTTCTTTACTCTGGTGGCAGGCGGCGGTCGCTGTCAAAATAATAATAAAAAAAAAAAAACAGATAGCAGGGGAATCGGCAGATAACAGGGGAGCTAATGCTTCCCCTGCTATCTGAAGGTTATTTTCTTTGTTTTCTTACAGCGGCCACCAGTGTGAAAATACTCCAACCGGGCTGCAGCTCAATGATTGCTGGCTTCTGGCCGGCTCGGTAGATCCAATAGTCGGTCAACCCATAATATGGACCTTATTTTGGACTCTTGGCTCAGGGATTTACTCATGGATATGTCTGGTGAGATTCATCCTTATAGTGCATTTTACAGATACTCTGCACAAGGATTTATATGATGTGGCAAGTGCAATGATTGTAGCAATAGTAATGTGCAATAGTAACATTACTGGCTGTGTGCGCTTGGGGAAGACACAGCAGAAGGGATCTATATTTCGAAGAGCTACAGTGGACTGTTGGATCATATATGTTGGGGTTGTGTAACAGGGTGGTCTGGAGTGTGGACACTCCAAGACGCACAGCTACATTACCACTGGATATATAGACAGATGGTGTGAATATAATTTGATCCCTAATCTGCGATGGTCCTCAGCATTCTCCATTGGTCATATATATATATATATATGATCTATCCTAGTGGATCCAAATGTATTCTCTCTATACGTGGACTTTTATAATTCACCATATCCTTATTTATTTTGGATTATAATCGATGGATTGAACCTATAATATGTCCTGGGATACAAAGATCCTACGAGTTTTTGATATCTGAGATTCTGCCATCAACATGTGAGCTGAAGGACTGTTCATTTTATAGGGATTACAGACATTGTGGTTGGAAGAAGAGGCTTTGTGAACCACTTCTGAGACCCATCCGTTGCTTGTTTATGTGGCTTTTTTTTTGCATGTTCGATAAAATAAATGAGATTTCACAGTATCCATAGATGTCTAAAGAGTGGGAACTTTTTCTATATGCTTATACTATTCTAATTTCTACACTATGGACCTGTGGGTTGACAGTTTATCAATGTTAGTTTACTTTTTTTGTTTAGGTATAATTTATTGATCTATGATAGTAGAAGTAACTGGGTTCCACCTATAGTTCCCCTACTGTACATAGATCATACTAGCAAGAATCTTGTCAATTAGGCTGCATTCACAATTGACAATTAAGTTTCTGTGCTCTATATGCAGAGAAAAAAAATTGTCAGGCTAGATGCCATGTTCATGCTTCTGGATGCGCGTTTACGTGCATTTATATGAGTTTACATGCATATGCGTTTAGATGCATCTGGTACCAGATAGTTTTTCGCTTTTACATGCATTTACATGTGTTTGGTGTGTTTAGAAGTTAAAATCGATTCCCAGATGCACATGACTTCTATGTTATCTAAACGCAGAGAAACTGACCGTGTGAATAGATTCACTGGAAATTAGATGCATATATATGTGTTCAGAAAGCTTTTTAACAGCATATAAATGCATCCAATCGCACCTAGTGTGAATGTAACCTTACTCTTAAAGAAGCAAAACGTCTGCTTCCCTGATAACCGACGGCATTTTATGACTGAATCTTGGTAAGATGACTTTGCAGCTGAGAGGTCCAGCATGAAAGATATAATGAAAATGCTCGTAAAATAAGCTTTTCGATAAGGAAACAAGAGTCTTCCAGCTCCTTGCACCAAAAAGGTGTTCAGAACACCTCTCCAGTCCATCCGGTTGGTACCAATTGTAAGTTTATTCTAGCCCAATAGAGGTAGAGATTTACCCAACTCTAGGGCTGGATGATCTGAACCACTAAGTAGGGACAACCTGAGTGTCAAGTGTCTCAGAAGGTTCCAGAGACTTTGGCTTCTTGTCTCATGTAGACTGAATGTTAAGTTGTAATGAACTGTAGTGGAAATGGGCATACAGATCTGTCCCGTAGGAGGCTATCATCAAACCCCAAACCCTTATGCTAAAAGGAAAGTTGGAGAGTTCCTGGACTACAGAGTTTGAGTCTGGAAGCAGACGGATTGAATTTCTCATGGGGAACAGAAAACTCTGGCTTGAGATGTGCCTAAAAATAAGCCCAGATATTACAAGTGGCTAGTAGGATCGAACGCCGACTTCTGGGGATTCAGGACCTAATGAACTTCTGTAGAGTCTGACCTGTTGGCCGATAACGGATAATGCCTCCGCCAACTGTTCACCTAGTAGAAGGTCGTCCAGGTATTCCACAATCGAAATGCACTGAGAGTGCATCCAGCTTACCACAGAGGCTAGCGCCCTGGTAAAAGTATAGAAGATAGGCCAAAGGCACTAGCAAGATGGGGATGCAAGCAAGGATTCCAATGTCCACAGAGGCAAGACTTAGCTGACCTGGTTTTGGAACTATGAACCGGTTAGAGGAAAACCCCAGAACCCTTCCCTGCTTTGGCACAATGGTAACGGCTCCTAAAGAGGGGGGGTTGAGCCACAGTGCTGGAAGGTCTGCTAGACTTAACAGGAAGATAGGCAGTTGTGAGGAAGCTGTGAGCGTGTAACAATCAACCAGTTCCTGAAAGGCTAAAAAATGATATCTCCTTCACTGGTATACAAGAAGGCTCCAAATAAATCCCTTCCTCTACCGGAAAATTATCAGAGGGATAATGGCTTCCTTCCCCTCAGTAACTGTGTCAGAAGGGTTGAAAGAGAAATATAATTTAAGGGAAAAAACTCCACTTTTGTTAAAACATTTTGTAATCTTATATTTAAAAAAAACTACCTTCCCATTACAAACTGCATCGCTGTTGGTATAATTGACTCCCAGACATTTTTTGGAAGTCTGTTCTGAACTGAGATGCAGGTAAAAAATAAACAAACATTTTCAGCATCCCTTGCAATAGAAATTTTATAGTGAGACATTCCGTAAGGGTTATTTACCTCTACGGGGATGCAGACACTGCAGCTTTCCTAATTAACACACAGGAAATTATGACTTGAACGAGTCAGTCAGGATCATACATCGTTCACAAAACTGCTTACAGAAAAAAAGGTGGGAATCTACAGCCACATTTGCAATGAACATAAATCACATGGGAGTATTTTTTTAAACTAAAATGTAGTAACATCCTAATCTTATAATTGCCAAAGCCAGGGGCTGACAGGCAACTTTTAGCCCAGGGGGCAAGTACAACCCAGAGGCCCATGGTGCAGCAACTTGGCCCCCCTCCCACTCTGCCTCTTCCCCCGCCCCCATCTGCCACTTTTGCCATCCATAGTGTGAATGATCGGGTGATGTGAGGACTCCTAGTAAGTCCATGAAAGTGTTGACTGGCTGGGGGATGGTGCTCTCCTCCCACTGGGCTCCCTACATGGTTCTGGCCTTACTCTGCTCCATGTCCAGTACTTAGGCACTCTCGCCCACTGTAGGCTGTCCATGCTTCTGGGCTGTGAGCTGTGGGAGGGGCTGTATAGTGTCAAAGTCAGTGTTCTATACTTTTTCTCAATCCTATACATTTTCTCGACTGTGTCACTTGCAGTGGGGCCGACTCATCCGAATCAGCTGTTTTCATGACCCCCTTTCTTCATGACATGCGCACCTGGAAGAGACGCAGTAGAGAAATTTATCGGTTGAGGAAAATTAAAGCACACTGGTAGTGGAGGGATGCCTCGTCTGTGTTGCGACCCTGGTAGTTCTGCCAATAACTCCAAGCTGTAGAGGGACTACAAATCTCAGCACATTATAGAACAATGTAGAATAATACCATCAGCTATAGAGTGGCATTGGCTATAGAGAACTATTAGCTGGTAGTTCTGCCAATAACACAATGCAGAATACCATCAGCTATAGAGGACTATAAATCCCAGCAATAATGACTACCAACAGCTATAGAGAACTACAATTCCCAGCAATACCATTATACAGCAATGCAGAACAGCATCAGCTATACAGGACTACGAATCCCAGCAATACATATTACAGCAATGCAGAATAATATGAAGCTACATACTCTGTTGCTCTGGGTTTGCCGCCTGATGTCTCCAGGGTCCAGAGAGTTTCACAGGTGCGTGTGGTTGCAGCAGGGGCGGCTCCCTAATTAGGCTCTCAGGTGGCCAATGCGGACTGTCAGGTGGTCAGTGCTGGCTCTCTGCTGGTCAGTGCGGGATCTGTGGGGGGCTCCCTAATAATTAGTGGTGGCTCTGTGGTAGCTCCCAGGTGGGTAGTGGGGTCTCCCCTGTGGCCAGTGGGGGTTCCCTGGTGGTTAGTGGGGGCTCTGTGGTGGCCAGTGGAGGCTCCCTGGTGTAGGGTGAACATTCATCTAGAGCTGCAGCTAATGATTATTTTCAAAATCGATTAGTTAGCCGATTATTACGTTTGATTAACCGGTTAATCAGGATTTTTTTTTAAAATGGCTCCAGTGGACTACTAGTTTGTATTGAGATTGTAGTCCATCACAGGAGCAAGCTTGGAGCGGTGGAAGTAAAAAAAAAAAAGTGTGGTGTGCAATATAGTGAAATGGAAAGTGTAAAATTATACAGCAATCAATGCAGAATGGCACCGGCTATAGAGGACTATAAATCCCAGCAATAGTACATTATACAGCGCAATGCAGAATGCCACCAGCAATAGAGGAATACAACACATCCCAGCAATAGTAGATTATAGCTGGCGGTAGTCTGCATTGCGCTGTATAATGTACTATTGCTGGGGGTTGTAGTCCTCTATAGCTGGTGGTATTCTGCATTGCGCTGTACAATGTACTATTGTTGGGTTTTGTAGCCCTCTATAGCTGGTGGTATTCTGCATTGCACCAGTGTATAATGTATTATTGCTGGGATTTGTTGTGTTCCTCAATAGCTGGTGGTATTCCGCATTACGCTGTATAATGTATTATTGCTGGGATTTGTCATCTTCTATACAGCGCAATGCAGAATACCACCAGCTATAAAGGAGTACAACAAATCCCAGCAATAATATATTATACAGCGCAATGCAGAATACCACCAGCTATATAGGAATACAACAAATCCCAGCAATACATTATACATACAGTGTATAATATAGTGCTAAGATTTGTATTCCTCTATAGCTGATGGTACGCTGCTCTGTATAATATACAGCACAATGTACCATCAGCTATAGAGGAATACAAATCCCACTATCCCAGCAATACATTATAGAGCACCATGTGGGGGGGAAAGTTCAGGCTTACCTGAGCAGCCTTCCAGCAACTTGCTTCTCAGAAGCTGCACACAGCATGCGTCGGTTTAAGTAGTAACCAGCACACGCTGTATGCAGCTTCTAACAGCGTCGGAGACGGGAGGCTGCGCTTGTCGATGGATCCAGGGATCAGGTGAGTATTAAAAAAAATGGTTTATTTTATGTTCCATTTAGAAATGTCACCGGATTTTATTTTAAAAATGTTGTCACCTTACCTTAGCCTGGTGGTTAGTGGGGGCTCCCTGGTGGTAGAGAGGCGGTGGAGTGAGGGAGCCACTGCACCTGCGGCCGGAGGGGTCGGTGACGGGCCCCCTGTCCAAGCTTGGCCATAGCACTGCCCAAGGCTGGGGCAATAGGTGGGATACGAGTCTAGGCAATACCTCTTTGAGCCATGGCTGCCTCCTAAAACAAACAGGCAAAAGACTAAAAGTATATGCACCAGGTAAGAAAGTGAATTGCATCCCATTCCCCTGCGTGCGGTATTGTAGTGTTACTTCCTACAAGTACGTCATCCCTGGTCCCCCTAGTGATGTTACGGCATTCAGACTGAAGCTTGGGCACATTAACCCTGCCTTCTGCCCGCCAACTGCCACAAGCCCAGGAACCGCTGCAGCACCGTGCCTTCGCTGGCCACCTGCACTACCCCAGAAGGGGAGGAGGAGGACATGGCAATGCCTGGGGTCATCAGGAGTCGACCCCCTGTAAAAGGGAGGAGCCGAGGTCCTGGAAGCTTGCAGGGATACCTCTGACAAAAGACAGCAAGGCTTCAGGCAACCATAACCTAGCAGAGCTGCATCAGGGGGGAGCTGCTGACCCAACGGCCATCTGGCCAGGAAAGAAAACAATAAATGCTGCAAAGTCCTGGACAGTAGGAAACAATCTAAACGGAGGGGGGTGGGCGGGGTTTTTAAGCTGTTCTAGTTGGGTTTCCTGTAGACGGAGGAACAAATCATCTCTATGGTTGCTGTCCTGGAAGATGATTGGGGAAATTCAGCTCTCTTACCACATCTTTAAAAAAACGAGAGGGTCTGAGATCCAGTCTGTTAAGAGCAACTAGGATATAGTACACCTGATAAAATAGTGTCATCTGTATAATTTGATCTCTAGAGGAGATAAGGGAGGACATAAATGTATCAACAAGTTCCAGTTAATTTGAATCAAGACTAGGAATCCAATCTTGCCATGTTTTCTTAGCTTTCTAGAATCTAGTGTCTTATTGCTAATTAATCTAAGGGTCATAGTGTTATTATTTAACACTATGACCCTTTATTTATTATTTACATTTTGAAAAGTACTTGTACTTGTCAAAATGTGCCGATACATAGCGCAGAAGCTTGCGCTATGGTTTTTTTTTCTTACTTACCTCGCCGAGATGGGGTCCTAATTTAGGTGGCCGGAGACTGCTAGATGACCCTGCTCGGAGCGCCATCCACCGGAGCAGCTTTACTATTAAGCAGGGTATAATTGTAAATGTATTGTCTGTACTGCATTAGCAGTATATATTCTATATGTACTACATATAAAGTACATATAGAGTACACACTGCTAATACAGTGCAAACAATACATTTACAATTATCCTCTGCGAACATGAATGGATTAAATGATCTGTATGTAGCCCTGTACTAGGGAACTCTCTTCCACAAGCAGTGGTATTATCAGAGAGTATTGAATCATTCAAAAATCATATATATACCTTCCTCAGAGAAGATAACATACAGCGGTACAGGTATTCTTAATGACAGGAACACACACAGACTCGTATACACTCACACACTCACAAAGTTTGAACTCGATGGACCTGTGTCTTTACCCAACCTCAAATACTATGTAAGTGGGAAGATCATTTTTTTTTTAAAATGAGTATGAACTGAACTGCTGTAATATTTTAAGCTGATAAAGAGAAGGGTTGGGATCAGATAAAAAAAAATCTAAGTGTTATCTGTACAGGTGAAACTCGAATAATTAGAATATCGTGCAAAAGTAATTGCAGTAAGTGCTGCAAAAGGGGCCCAAACCAAGTACTGAGTACATATGCATGCTTGTAGTTTTCAGAGGTCCAATATTGTTCTATGTACAATCCTTGTTTTATTGATTGCATGTAATAATCTACTTTTTTGAGGTTGTGGATTTGGGGTTCTTGGGGTTTTCATGAGCTGTAAGCCATAATCATCACAATTATGACAAATCACGGCTTGAATTATCTTGCTTTGCATGTAATGAGTCTAATCTCATATATTAGTTTCACCTTTTAAGTTGCATTAGTGAAATAAATGAACTTTGCACGATATTCTAATTATTCGAGTTTCACCTATATATTTAGAAAACCTTTCCTCCAATCACGAATGGCCAGACCCTTTACATGAGAAGACATCTGAATCAGGGGTGCAAAAGGCTCAGTTTCATAAGCAAAAAGAATGGGGAAGAGGGGCAGCCCTGATGGGTGCCCTTAGAAAGGCACAAAGTGGTGGGATATCATTGTTAACCCTAGGCCTCACTACGTGGGATTTCTATAATATTCGGACGCAACAAATTAGCCAAGGACCAAATCCAAAGAGCTGTAGGACACGTAAAAGAAACAGCCATGCAACACTGTCCAAGGCCTTGCGGGCCTGAGGCAACTCAACTAGATGGGCTTCTGCTAAAGATTGTTTGTGGAGTTCCTCAAGAGTGGCAATACGAGCAAGCAGAGAGGAGCACTTCTTTCCTTTTTTATTAAGGTGAGCTGGAATGTGAATACATTCCCCTTGAAATACACTCTTGTGGCCCTCCCAGACCATGAGAGAGGACGAGCAAGGCCACAGAGCATGGCAGGTTGAAATCTCCACCTATAATGAGATAGGTGTGATCTAGTTTGGCAATTTGGGTTAAAGGTTTAGTGAGGAAGTGAATCTGACCAGTATTCGGAGCATATATATTACATATTATGGTAGACACCCCCTGCCATGCTCCATGTAAGACCATGTATCTCCCTTGTTTATCTGTGAGAACCATGTTTGGCGTAAACAAGCATGTGTCCTTTAGTATTGCAACCCCTGCCTTCTTCTTAGTGTGAGAAGCAGAGTAGACCCGGTGGTATATGGAGGAGAGAAATTTAAAGGAGTTTTGAGGGGTATAATGTGTCTCTTGTATAAAAGCCATCTCCGAATTATAATTTTTAAGTTCCCGGAAAGCCAGGTTACATTTGAAAGGGGAGTTCAGACCCTTCACATTAAGGGAGAACAATTTACAATCTGAGGGATCCCTCATGGATGGGAGATGGGATGAGAGCATTGAGGAGGAAACATGGCGTGTTACCCCCCCTTACCCCACCAGAGATAAAGTTGGAGCGACTAACCTGACTTCCAAAATGCCAGAGGAGACAGTGAGAAACCTGATCCCGGAAGATTGAAGTTCGAAGCAGAGATAAAAGGAGAAGAGAGTACAGTAGAGTTATTCCATAGAAAAAATAAACAGTATTAAATAGACAAATCAACAGGATTGTCTGTGCAACATACTTATCAACATAGTTAAAACTAGTATTAATATTGTAATAGTATACTTTATTTGGTGGGTATAACATCCTCTCCTAAGGCTACTGGATAATACTTCACTGCAATTCACAGGGTTTTCTGGGGGGGGTGAAGGATCACCATGATCTGGTACAACACAGGTACCGTCAAAATCACAATAGGTCATAGTGTGCCTTCAAGCAACCGATCCTGGAACCGCTTTCAAGAAATGCCTTTGAGCCGTGTTCTAAGCTGTAATAACCTGTTTTCCTGGGAGTCCGAAGCAAATTGAACTTAAACGCTATGTCATTAAGGGCAGTGTTAACTGTTAGTGAAATTCTAAGCAAGATATATTCTCAAATAACGTGTAAAGTATCAATGGTTTTCACTTTCGGTGTTCTATATTATTGCTTCAAATATTAGTAATCACATCCCACTGTGAGTTTGGGCATTCAAAGCATCCCAGTTAATCACAAGATACCGTGAGATAAATGTAGAAGAAGCCAGGTCAGCGTGGAGAGAGCCTCATACCAGACCTTCCGAGACTGGTGAAATGTGGTGGGCTTCTATGTGGACGTCTTAGGGTCGAATTGGGAAAATAATGAGGTGCTCTGCGAAAGGGGGTAGATGTAATTGAGTCCTGCTTAGTGTTTCTTTTGCCTGGGGTGATTTTTTGCCACGTAGAGGGTTCAGGGCCCAGTTTAGGCAATGGATCCCAGCCCGTCAGGGTTGGACATGCAAGTCGGAAATCCGTGCAGAAAGCTGGTAGGTCTTCAGGTACTCCGAGCGTGGAGCTTTTGCCATCTATACAAGCTGTGAGGCTAAATGGGTATCCCCAACGGTATGGAATGGCATTGTCTCGTAGCAGAGTCAGCAAAGGTTGTAGAAAGCGACGCTGTTGTAGCATTTACCAGGAGAGGTCTTGGTATATCTGGATATGAGCTCCATCGAACTCAAGGGATCTCAGATTTCGTGCCTTTCGGAGAATTTCTTTTTTGATCGCAAAGAAATGGATCCTGCAGATCACGTCCCTTGGGTTGGAGAAGGGACCCCTAGGACGCAGTGCCCTGTGTGCTCGATCGATCACAATTTTATGTGTCGAGGAAGTACCTAACACATTGTTGAATAGCTCTTGCAATGTGGCCTGTAGGTCCTCTTATCCCGTAGCTTATGGCAGGCCTTTGATCCTCAAATTGTTATGTCTGCCCCGATTGTCCAAATCCTCCACGTGTCGTTGTAGATCTCGAATCGCTGACATTTGGTCCACATACTGAGATTGTAATTTGAATACTTCTTGCTTAGTGGTCTGTAAGTAATCGTCATTCACCCTCTGGGCCAACTGAAGGGTTTGAATTTCTGTTTTACAAGTTTCTCTCACATTTTATATAAGGAGACAGAAGTCCCTCTTTGTGGGGATATGTTTAATACAGTCCCTCCAAGATGTAAAGTCGGCATAATCGGGGTCTGAGGATGGTCCATAACACGCACCTGACCATAAGACGCGTGCAGTTCCTGACAGCTGAGACAGGTGGCGCGGTAATTACAGCGTCGCGTTCTCATTGATCACACAGAGCAGACGAAAAACGGACGTTCTTTTTCTGCTCTACGGTGAGCTCTTATGTCGTGGTCCCCAGAGGAGGGGGGCGCACAGGATCGCCGCTGCTCCTTTCATACAAGTGATCTAATTAGATCACTTGTATGAAAACGAATGGCGGCTCCACACTATACATTTAGCTCTACTTGTCAGGAGCAGGGCTAAATGTACAAATCGCAGACGCCCGGCGATAGAGATTCCACACCCCTGGGTACATATTCGCTCCATAAGACGCACATACATTTTTGCCCGCCTTTTGGGGAAGAAAAAGTGCATCGTATGGAGCAAAAAATATGGTATATATACATATATACACACACACAAACATGCAAAGTTTGCAAGTAGTATATATTTGGTGAATAAGAGATATGCTGATATGTTTAGAGCTGGTTGAATGGAATGCATATGAAAATACTGCATCACATTTACATTTGGGTTTCGAGACTTAAAGCAGCAGTTTCACTATAGTACTATGGCAAGCCACATTGTGTATACATGTATATGTATATATATATTATATATATACACATACACACACATATATATATTTGCTGGCTCCCTCCTCATGTCAGCCTACGATGGGTCAGCTCCGCCCTCAGGACCACCTTCATAGCAGTTAAAAGGGGGTCCCTCACCAAAGACCAGTGTTCTTTTTTTGTCCTCGCTCCGGCCATGTTTTGGCTGGAGTTTCTGATTGTGTAGGGAAGAGTGTGGCTTAAATGGTCAGAGATTGTACCGTCCAGGTTCAGCCTCCCATGGACGGATGGCCGCCGGTCGGGTAGTAAAGCTGCCTTATGGTGGGCGCCCATGGTGCTGGGCTGGATGATGGCAGACAAGGCTGCTTATTCTGGGTACCTGGTGGGCCAGCAGATTTGCCTGTGTCTGGCTTGGGGCATCGGCGGTGTGAGGAGAGCGGCGATGGCGCGGCTGCACAAGGGTTGGCTCCTTCCTCGGCGTCTGACGTCATGCCTGCGATTGGCGGCCGGGCTGCTTTCTCTTGGGCAGCTGGAGCGTCGAGTGGCGTCCCTAGTTGCCTGGCAACGTATTTTCATTTAAATTGAAGCCGGGAAACAGGGGAAGCGTGTGCTGGCTGTTCCGGCTGATCAGTGTTGCTGCCTGGATTGGGTGAGTCCTTATGCTCTGTTGCTTCTGGGGGAGAAAGGGGGAAGTGCTGAGGTGATTGTACTGGGTAAGATCTCTCTCTCTCTCTCTCCTATTTCTCTCTCTCTCGTGTTCTTAGATTGCCATTAGAATCTTCGTGTCATTTCAATTGAGCCCACCAGGGGGAGCACCTATAACATGGAAAGGTATGATTTTTGGATTTCTATTGAAAAAATAAATTAAAAAAAGGGAGCTTTCTGCAAGACATTGCTTTGCCCTTGGATGACTCGGTCTCTTTCCGTGACCTCATGGATCGAAGGTTGGAGTCAGACTTAAAAAGGCTCTTTCAAGTCTCAGGTGCGGCATGTAAGTCAGCAGTCTCCTTGACTTCTGTTTCTCGCGCTATTCGGTCTTGGGTGTCAGGTGGAGAAAGGCAGATTTCGTGGCAGAGGCAGCGGTGGACCAAATTAAGCTGGAGGCCAGGGCCATGTTGCATTCAGTGACAGCAAGAAGAGCCCTGTGGCTTAGGCAATGGACCGCGGATGCAGCGTCTAAGCAGAGTCTTTGCCTAATTCCGTTTTCGGGAAAACTCCTTTTCTGTAAAACCCTGGAGGCGATAAAACGGGTGTCGGGCGACAAGTCAGGATTACTGCCCCAGGACAGACGCAGACCGCGCCAGTCGTTTCGTTCTGGTCGTTTTTCGCGAGACAAGTTTAAGGACGCAAGATCCTATAGGCCAGGGAAGGAGTTTTTTCATCCCTCCTGGAAGTCAGGTCAGAATTCCTTCTCCAGGTCGTCAAGAGGAAAGGGCCCAGCGGGGGCCAAGCAGGGCGAGAAGACTTTCTGAAAGCTTGCCCGCCCGTTCAGGTGCGGTGGGAGCAAGGCTTTCTCTCTTCGGGGCTGTATGGGCGGACAGCATTTCCGACTGATGGATCCTGGACATCATCCAGAGGGGTTATCAGCTCGAATTTGCAAGAAGACCTCCCTTGTCCGTCTTGGTCCAGACAAGAATACCATCCTCTCAGGTGAAATGGAATTGTTTGCGGGCCTATATAATCGAATTGCAGCACTCTCGGGCCATAATTCCGGTGGCAGAAAGAGGCCTAGGGGTGTACTCCCCCCGGTGTTGGATGGATGGTCTCTATAGACCTGGCCGATGCCTAACTGCATGTTCCAATATTTCTAGGGCATCAGCGTTTCCTGCGTTTTGCAGTGGGCAACAGACACTTCCAATTTCGCTTGGAAGTACGATGCAACCCGGAAGATATTCCCGAATTGTCCCTGTTGTTTGGTAATCTGAGATTGGCAAAAGGCGGTTCCAGGCAAATTTTTTGTATCAGTGGGATCACTTGTCCCTTACCCCAGGGGCGGACTGACCATTCGGGCACTCGGGCATGGACCGAGGGCCCGCGGCCACTAGGGGGCCCGTGAGAGGCTCTTGGTACCTTTCATTGGTTGCCAGCGTTGCCTCTCTGATCGGCGATGTGCCGACTCTGATGATGCCTGCGACTCTCCAAGCTGAGCTCTGGGCTCCTCCGCACAGGCCTGCACAGCACAGTGACATCACCAAGATGGCCGCCGCCCATTAGCAGCGGCGGCCATCTTTAAATCTGGAAGTGCCAATAACAGGCCAGGCACTCTTTACAGGCTCTGTGCTCATCCGCACGGGCTGCCTCACATATGTCACTAAGATGGCCGCCGCGCGAGGGCAGCGGTGGCCATCTTTGAACCTGGAAATTCCCACAGTCCGGGCGCGGGAACTATTTAACACCACTTCATGAATAACGTGACGTCACCAAGATGGCCGCTGCCCATAAGCAGCGGCAGCCATCTTTAAATCTGTAAGCCATCCTTAATCTAATAACACTGTTCCCTGCATTACCAGACCTCTGGGTAGGGAATGAGGAGCTTACAGAGCCTGCGCACTGAGGAGAGACAGAAAGGAGGGGAAAGAATCCGTGGAAGCGAGCAGAAGATGACACAGCAGACAACTGAATAGCGCATTTTGTAAGTAAATTGTTTTATTATAATTGTAGTTTAATGTCTGTTTTTGTCTATTATATTCTGGCTTTTGTTTAAAGGGACAGTTAAAAAAAAATCTTTTTTAGTTATGTATGATGGTTTTTGATAATAAATAAATGTAAATGTAGTGTACCGCATATTATACTGTATACGTGGTGTTTGTATACCGTACATTACTGTATACGTAGTGTTGGTATACCGTATATTATACTGTATACGGGGATGATGGTATGCCGTATATTATACTGTATACGTGGTGTTGGTATGCCGTATATTATACTGTATACGTGGTGTTGGTATGCCGTATATTATACTGTATACGTGGTGTTGGTATGCCGTATATTATACTGTATAGTGGTGTTGGTATACTGTATATTATACTGTATAGTGGTGTTGGTATACTGTATAGTGGTGTTGGTATACCGTATATTATACTGTATACGTGGTGTTGGTATGCCGTATATTATACTGTATAGTGGTGTTGGTATACTGTATATTATACTGTATAGTGGTGCTGGTATACCATGCATAAGGCTAGGTTCAGATCTGAGGGATACCCGGGAACGTGCGATCATGTGCTAGTGCATACAGTGGTTGCCGCGTGACACCTTTGATATCAATGGGGTTGCACCACGTACATGCACCTATTTTTGCGACACATGACGCGCTGCTTTTTTAGCAGTAAAAAAAATGCTTTATTGTAGTTGCTTTTTTGATAATATAAATGTAGTGGTGCTATAATGTATTTTATACTGTATAGGAACAGAAGCAAGGGGCAGACCTACCGTCGCTGCAGGGCCCATGGCTGGGGGAGGCCCACTGACAGGTGTGGACTGGGCCAGGGGGGCAGGGAGGCAATTGCTCCCCATGCCTCTCTGATGTCCTGCAGGCTGGGCTGGCGCTGTGGCAGCATACGGTTGGCCAGGCAGCACAAAGGCTCTGGGCTGTCATTGCGTGCTCTGGAACTTTTCCCTTCACTGCCACTGCTGTCCTCCTGCCTCTCATACAGTGCGGACTCTGCAGGAGGCACGGCGTGTCATAAGTGCACGGGATGAGCAGGCAGCACCTACTGAGGAGACAGAGCGGGCAAGCAGGTAGCAGGCCTGCAAGTAGAAGGGGAGGGCTTGTATTCTCTCTCTTGTTAGTTGTTTTTTTCTTAAATTGCCTTAATCCGCTCCAGTCCTAAGTCCACTTGGTTGCAAAGTCCTGCGTCCAGTGCGTTACAAAGTCCTGCGTCCAGTGCGTTACAAAGTCCTGCGTCCAGTGCGTTACAAAGTCCTGCGTCCAGTGCGTTACAAAGTCCTGCGTCCAGTGCGTTACAAAGTCCTGCGTCCAGTGCGTTACAAAGTCCTGCGTCCAGTGCGTTACAAAGTCCTGCGTCCAGTGCGTTACAAAGTCCTGCGTCCAGTGCGTTACAAAGTCCTGCGTCCAGTGCGTTACAAAGTCCTGCGTCCAGTGCGTTACAAAGTCCTGCGTCCAGTGCGTTACAAAGTCCTGCGTCCAGTGCGTTACAAAGTCCTGCGTCCAGTGCGTTACAAAGTCCTGCGTCCAGTGCGTTACAAAGTCCTGCGTCCAGTGCGTTACAAAGTCCTGCGTCCAGTGCGTTACAAAGTCCTGCGTCCAGTGCGTTACAAAGTCCTGCGCCCAGTGCGTTACAAAGTCGTGCGCCCAGTGCGTTACAAAGATGTGCGCCCAGTGCGTTACAAAGTCCTGCGTCCAGTGCGTTACAAAGTCCTGCGCCCAGTGCGTTACAAAATCCTGCATCCAGTGCGTTACAAAGTCCTGCGCCCAGTGCGTTACAAAGTCCTGGGTCCAGTGCGTTACAAAGTCCTGCGTCCAGTGAGTTACAAAGTCCTGCGTCCAGTGCATTACACAGTCAGATGTTCAATGCGTTACAGACTCCTGAGTCCATTGTGTTACAGACTCCTGCTTCCAGTGCATTACAGAGTCCTGCGTCCATTGTGTTACAAACTCCTGCTTCCAGTGTGTTACAGACTCCTGCATCTATTGTTACAAACTCCTGCGTCCAGTGCGTTACAAACTCCTGCATCCAGTGCATTACAAAGTCTTGAGCCCATTGTGTTACAGACTCCTGTGTCCAGTGCATTATAGACTCCTGCGTCCAGTGCGTTGCAAAGACAGGCACATTCACTCACAGGTTACATAAGACACTAAAGCTGTCCACACACCTATAGATTATCTGCAGATTTTCTATGGTCAGATGGAAAAAGTGCAACAGATTCCACCATCTACGCTAAACTCTGTGGATGGAGGAATCTCCCACTGGGCCAAGCTTCAGTATCTTGCTAGTCGGCCCCTCTGGCTCTGAAAACACATGAACAATGCCGGCATCCAATCAGATTGTTCAGGTGTTTTTAGAGCCAGCGGGGCCGACTAGCAATATACTGAAGCTTGGCCCAGCGGGAGATTCCCCCATACACACAGTTTAGCATACATGGAGGGATCTGTTCCACTGTTTCCATCTGACCACAGAAAATCCACAGATAATCTATAGGTGTATGGCCGGCTTTACTCTCTTCCACCTCCCCACTTACTCTTGCCTGCAACTCTAGCAGCTTTCTGTCCTTCTTGTGAATTGGCAATTGGTGGATATCAAAAGGCTAGTCCAAAACAGCCGAATTGGAAATATTTTCAAAATTGGCTACCATGGCTTGGATTCCCTTGCCAGTTCACTACAAGCCACTGTTCAGTGGATAAACCCCTGATCTGCATCTGTCACCTAGCAGACAAAAGACATGCATGTTATCACAGAAAGAGCTCATATATCCAAGAGACTGTGAGGGAGGCTAGATGGAGATGCAGAAGCCACTGAGTTTAATGATTAGGGAGTACCAGATAAGATAAAAGTGAAATAACAGTTGAAGCAGTTATGTGGTAAACATAAAAATGTAGTATAGATAAAAAATGGAGTCAGTGATTCTCTATGCTCCTTATCAGCCCATATCAAGGGTTTATTTACTATGAGAACAATTCACCTAGACTGCAGCCAAGCTAATGGTCTTCTATGTTAAACTATAGGGCTACATCAATTCAGCTGCAATTCAAGTGAATTTGCTTCATATTGAATAAACCCTATTAGTATTTTTAATCTCCTGACTGCAGTTAACACTAAAGATGATATAAATCTATTCTGAGACTGTCAGCCAAATGTGGGTTTAAAATTACTTCTGAAGTGCATTCAGTAAAAGATCTATTCACCATGAGGTGGATTTTTCAGAAAATGAAAAAGTCTAGTCGAAGGCAGCCAATTTAGAAAAATCTAACAAAGAATGGTGAACTTTCACCGATTTGACGCACTGGACTAGATATTCAATTCCATTACCAATTCTCCACAATTCTTTCTGTGGGTTTTTCAGCCTCTGCGTTGTTTCTTGTGCACTCCAGTATTTTTAATTTCCTGTTGCTGGCTTATTATGTTATCTACAGCAGTGCAAAATCACCTATTCAGAGACCGGTGCGGTGAAAAACACCTGAACTTCCAGCATGCTAATGTTTTTTGCAACTGTCTACGTCAGGGATAATTATTCCTTATTTTTATTATCAGGTATGAAAATATTGGTAATGTCTGGAACTTATAAACACAAAAGTGGTGCTATGAAAAGAAAGTTAAGTAGTCAAAGAAAACAAAATGAGGCATCTACTAGTAAAATTGATTCATTCTTTGTTAAAAAAAGAGATGATGTTCCTCATGAAGATGCTCCTGTTGAGATCAGTGATGAACCAATGGAATCAATGACAGAAGAAGATGTAGATCTTGAAACAGAGTCAAATGTTGAAATTGATCTACTGACTGGAGAAAATACACTGGAACCTCCTCCTGCCAAAATGCCACCTGGAGTGGAAAAATTCTTGGCATACCAATATTTAATTACACTGAGCACTACACAGTGTGCATGTGAACGATGCTTTTCCAAGTTAAAAATATTAAAGTCAAGACTGAGATCATCTCTTTCACAGCAAAACCTGGAGCCATTGATGCTCATTGCAGTAAAAAAGCAAGTTGCACAAAACATAAAGAGGGACAAAGATAAAATCATTGACAGATTTGCCAAGACGTCACCTGAACTTAGCTCTTTACTGCTTTTATAACATGCAGGCCAGGGCTTCTGATTTGTTAAAATGTGTTTACTTTTACTGAGTGAGTTTACATTTTTTTTAAATTGTATTTAGCTTGTGTGTGTGTGTATTTTACAGACGTTTTTTCCCCTAATATTCTGTGCAGGATTTGTTCTAAAATATGCTGTCAACCATTCAGTTGAAAAGCTCAATATAAACATTCAAATGTTTACAATTTTTTTATGATGCACTTTTTTCTTTTTTAAGATGCACTTTTTTTAGGATGCACTTTTTTAAAGATGCACTTGTTTTCAGATGCACTTTTTGTAAGATGCACTGTAATGTGTTGAATTGATGCTCACATTTAGGTAATAGGAAGAGATTGGTGGTATTTTCTGTGATGCAAGTTTTCATATTCTATATTTTGTTATCTTATTAAAATGTTCTTAAGACGACATTTGTTACACCTGTTATATTTTGTTAATTAAAACCCTCATTTTGGAAATGTACAATTGTTGCACTTTATTTAATGTAAGTTTATTTCTCTTTATTTAAAAAAAAATAGTAAACATTTATTTTGAACATAGTGAAGATAAATTCTGTACCAAGTGTAGGTGATGTGGGCGGTGCAATATGTGGGTGGGGCTGTGTGGCTTGAGGGTGGGCGGGGACACAGGGCCCCATAATCTTCTATTGCCCGGGGGCCCCATGAGTTGTCAGTCCACCCCTGCCTTACCCAGCAGATTCATCTTCCCCCAGCAGTTCGCCTGTCTCTAGCCTGGTGGACAGATGCTTCCAACCTTTCACCCGGCAAGCCTCTGAGAGAAGTGGACTGGCTAATTGTCACTACCGATGCCAGCTGCAAAGGCTGGGGAGCAGTGTGCGGGCAGCACACAGTGCAAGCTCCATGGGTGGGGCAAGTCCCGGCAAGTTCCAATCTTCTGGAATTGGCGGCAATTCGGGAGGCCCTAGTAGCATTTGCCCCTATCCTTCGGCAACGGCCTGTCAAGGTGATGTCGGACAACAAAACGGTGGTGGCCTATGTTTCCAATCAAGGGGGCACCAGGAGTTGGCAGCTGCTGAAGATTTCGTCCCAGATCTTCCTGTGGGCGGAGGACAACCTTCAGGATCTGACGGCTTGTTACCTTCCAGGGTCCGAGAATATCGAGGCGGACACACTGAGTCAGAGGCTGCTGGACCACAACGAATGGGCCCTGAGCCATTCTGTTCTGACTCCGATTTTCAATCTATGGGGCCTACCAGACATCGATCTTATGGCCACGGCGGAAAACCACAGGCTTCCAAAATTCTTCTCTCGCCTATACGACCACAGGGCACTAGCACAGGATGCACTGGCGCAGAGGTGGAACTTCCACTTAGTGTACGTCTTTCCACCGTTTTGCATGATCCTGAGGGTGCTTCTCAAGATTCAGAGGGAGCAAGTAGACGCAATTGCGATACTTCCATTTTGGCCGAGACCTCCTTGGTTCCCGCGAGCCTGGCCCGCTTACACCTTATGGCCTGGAGGCTGAAAGGCATCGGTTAAAGGGCTTGCGGATCTCGGAGTCAGTGATCCAGACCCTCTTGCAGGCTAGAAAGGGTTCGACTAACACGACATATTCCCGAGTGTGGACCAGGTTTATCGATATGGCTAAGAAACGTGGTTTCGAACCTTTCGATCATCCAGTGGGAAGGATCTTGGAATTCCTGCAGCAGGGATTGGATGGGGGGTTAGCCTTCAACACCCTGAAGGTACACGTGTCGGCACTAACAGCCCTGACGGGAAGGAAGTGGTCGGCATATCCGTTGGTAGTGCAGTTTCTGAAGGCAGTAGGGAAGATTCGTCCACCTCGAAAAGTGTTCTTTCCTAAATGGGATCTCCCGTTGCTGCTAAAAAGCCTTCTTCAGGCCTCGTTTGATCCTATCCAATCCTGCTCTCTGTGGCATCTTACACTGAGGATGGCATTCTTGCTGGCCATTGCTTCAGCGCGGAGGGTCTCAGTATCCTGCTGAGGCCAGTACCGTCATTCCTTCCAAAGGTATCGTCTAGTTTCCATGTGAATTGGGAGATTGAACTCTCCACATTTCCTACCTCGGAAATCTCGGAGATGGATGAGTTGCAGTGGAAGAAGTTGGACCTGGTGGAGAATCTCTCCACGTACTTACAAAGGACCACATCTTTTAGGAAGGACAAGAATTTTTTTATTTGTTCGAGCGGCTCAAAGAAAGGTTTGGCGGCCCCTCCGAGGATTCTTTCATCGTGGATAGTGAAGGTCATTTCGTTGGCGTACAGGGTCGCAGGTCTTTCCCCTCCCCATGGCCTAAAGGCTCATTCCACACGGGCGATGGCTGCTTCCTGGGCCACCTATGCGAGGGTGCCGGTGGATACCCTCTGCAGAGCGGCGAGCTGGAACACGCCAAACATGTTTATGCAACACTATAAGCTGGATGTTAGATTTGGGGCTGAAGCCTCTTTGGGAGTAGCAGTTCTTTCAGCTATGGCAGCTATGCTCTGGTGTATGACTGTTTATTGGGGGTTTTCCCTCCCTAGTGTATTGGTTTTAAATCCCATTCACACCTGGGCGTTTTACAGCGCTGGTCGACGCGCTGTAAAACGCCCAGCAAATGAAATTCCATTATTTCCTATGGACATGGTTCTCACTTGGGCGTATTTCAGCGTGTCGGAACGTGCTGAAAAACGCCCTACGCCCAAAGAAGTACAGGAGCTTCTTTGGGGCGTATTTCCGCGCATATCCATTAGGATACAGCCGGATAGCCCTCGTAAACGCGCGTTTGACCCGCGTTGTGAGGGCTGCAAATCGCGGTTAAAACATGCACCCCAAAACGCGCGTCATACACGCATATTTCGAACGCCTAGGTGGGAACCCAGCCTAAAGAAGAACTATGAGGTGAGTGCTTTTCACTCACCTCATAGTTCTAGCCGACCTGCGACAATGAGACTGTCACAGGTCGGCTCAGTAGATCGGGAAGTGAGCGAACATATACCGGTGTTCGCTCACTTCTCGATCCTATCACGGCACAGAGCCGTGACAGGGGAGGGGCTGTATTCCCCCCTCCCCACTCCGATCCTCTAGCGCTAACTGGCGGAACGGATGGGGGAGGGGGCAGGTACAGCTGGCTCTGCCTCTAGATAGGCAGAGCCAGCTGTCACTCACGCAGCTGGGCGGATCCAGACATAATTTTATCACATAAAGAGTACCTATGTGATTAGCAACTAAAAGTAAAAAAAACAAGTTTCTAAAATATAATACATTATATTAATATTAAAAGTAAAAATAATAGAACTTTGTTTTTAAAGTCCCCCCGCGAGCACGTGCGTCTTCACATAAACACGTGTCCGTTGCGCCTACATATGAAAACGATGATCGTGCTTCACGCTAGGTATTGCTGCGCATGCCGGAGTGAGAGCAAAAATTCTAGGGTCATGCATTTTTGCGTATCTCTAAACTGATGACCTGTGGAGGCTTTTGAAGCGTCATCTATAGACTTTTTGGGATACTGAATTTTGTCACAGTTTCACGGATGTACACAATTTTTGACCTGGGCATGTTGGGTATCTATTTACTTGTTGTAACCTCATCTTTTATATTTTATAAAATGATGCGTATTGTATTGTGTTTTGGGGCATTGAAGTGCATTTTTCACAAAATTTTTGGGTTTGATAATGAGTTGCGATAATATCGTGCAACATATGGGGGTTTAAGTAATTTTAAGACTTAAAATGTGGATTATAACATGTAAACAAAAAAAAACAAAAAAAAAAGACCTCAGTCATGAGGGGGTTAAGTTAATCATAACTTAATTAAATCATACATTAAGTTAATCATACATTAAGTTATTGATGTATGGGTATACTGTATAAAGATTCCTCCTGTGTGCAACATTTCCTTGCATTTGAGTACTCTCTTTGAAGCGTCAAAGACTCCCAGCTGGCACCCATGCTTTATCCAGACTGGAAAGAATGAGAGTGGATTGGAGTGGTGGATTACCTCTCAGACTAATAAAATTATCTATCGAAGCCTGATAAAATGTCATGGCAGTATATTAAAATATGTTCATGAATGCATGAGTGTCTAAAACTAAAATCAGATGTATTGTGATACGTAAATGTATATACCTTCATTTACTAACTTCTGGAGCACTTTAACAAAAACGAAGTTTCTTGAGGCTTCTAATGGGTCATCTTTGCCATCTAAAGTAGACCACCTGTAAAGAAGCATATGAGATAGCTTATGATTACTTAACTTACCAAAGAAATGTTTGGTAAAACAACTAGTGAGAGCTCTAACAATTTATTTATGCCTGTTGACAAGTTAAAGTGCCAACAGCAAGCTATATAAGAGTAAACAATGTTCCAGCCTAATGAGCCAGATACCAGTGGTTGTAGACATATAAGAGTCACCCCCGCCTCCCAATTCATCTG
This sequence comes from Nanorana parkeri, assembly GCF_000935625.1. Lineage (NCBI taxonomy): Eukaryota > Metazoa > Chordata > Amphibia > Anura > Dicroglossidae > Nanorana > Nanorana parkeri. The sequence goes on along the minus strand of NW_017306783.1, from coordinate 939,199 downwards.
CCAGCAGCTAGATTCCGCAGCCGACAGCTGTATGTAAACAGCAGGCAATGGGCCTGCTATTGCAATAGGGGGGATGCATGGGGGTAGGGTGGAGGCAGGCTCCCCTTCAGGGTCAGTATTGGTAATATCAGTCAATTTAAGACAGATACTTTAAAATGTTGTAAATATTGGCCCCGATTATCTGTAGATGAGATATTTGGTTGATCCCTATTTTGTTGCAATCAAAGAAAAGGATGTTAGTTGGTGTGAGTGGAAGGTTAATCTGCAAAGGCAGTATAGGAAGCATGTCAACTCCACCCCAAGTAGAGACTGAATACGCAAAACTAGAAAGCTGTTGAAAAACACCTTTAATCTAAATTTTGCATTCTCCCTCCTTAAAGTGTGTTGTAAAGTAGCCACCGCTACAATCTTATGTTTAGTTTACTAAATTGTAATGTACCGGCAGTCCATTTGAGGATCTGCAGCCGAGTGATGCACAAGTAAGTAAAATTTTTGATAATAGTTAGGCTGGGTTCACGCCTAGGCGACAGTGTTTTTGCGCATTTTAGGCGCTTCTTTGATTGACACTTTTGTTTGTTTTTATGCGCGTAAATCAAATCGCACGTTTTTGTGAGCAAATTCGAGCTCATTGATGTTAATGAACGAACGCTCATAAAACCCCCAAAAACACAGCAGACGAACATTTTCAAGCGTTTCCTATTGAGTCTATGGGGCCAAAACGATATGTAATATCCCCCAAAAAAGCTCATGTACTTTAAACAGCGACAGGCATTTTGGTTATAGCGACAAAACGCTCATATGTGAACAGGGCCATAGAAATTAATAGGATTTTTTTGGGCATATTTTTTTAGCGTTTTTTAGGGTAGAAAAAGTGCTACAAAATTCTCAGTGTGAACCAGACCTTAAGGTCACAGAACGCAGGGATATAATTCAGGAACCAATGGGTTATGCAGTTACCTTCAGGCGATTGGACACTGAAATATGTAAGGACAGCACTGTATAGCCCCTCCTATACCCAATCTTCCTCAGTTTTATAGGAAGCAGTACAAGATCACAGAAGTAAGAGGGGAGGGTCCTGTAATCTAAGGCAAGAAATGGATTTTACTGGCAAGACAAAAATCCTGTTTTCTTGATCATACATCATAGGACATGTGACCATGCACATCATCTCGGGAGGAAAATGCCTTTCCCTGGGATCTCGTGAGATTACAGATGAGATTTTCCAGCAATGCTCTGCTGTTCACAAGGCAATTCCAATGTGCATTGCTTTGGCAAACTGAAGTAATTTTGCCTTTTCAAAGCAGGAAGTGAATGCTCTGCAAGTGTATTTCAAAATCACAGCATTTTACATCTGTCATGTCTATGTTATTATTAATCATCATACATAGACGGATGAATCGGTAGAATTAGATTTTTGAGTATAAAGGCAGGGCCGGATTTATATATTTAGTAGGGATGCACCGATGCCGATACCGAGTATTTGGGTGAGTACTCGTTTGAGCGATATCTTTCCCGATACTGGAACTTCCGGTCAGAGGGAGATTTCCTCTGACAGGCAGTGCCATGAGGGAACATGGAGCCGGGAAGCTGGCTCCATGCTGTTTAGCTGGCGCGTTCCTGATTGGCCAGGAAGCCGGCTTCCCAGCCAGTGTCGAGCCGGGCAAACAGATCTTACAATATGGTGACTGCCAACCCTGCAGATAAATCATTCCCCTCACATAGATCCTTAGCAACCGTCAATACCATACCAGTCCCTCGGCCAGCTGAGCAGACACCTTTCTCCAAGCTCCCCCGGATCTGCTCACATCTCCTGTGTGTACAGCACCCATGTGATTGGCCCTCAGCCTGCTACTGCGCATGCACAGGATTTCTGAATGAGAGCGCTGGGCAGTAGCAAAGCTGAGTGCCAATCATGTGGGCGCTGTACACACAGGTGACGTGGGCAGATCCAGGAGAGAGGTGTCTGCTCAGCTGGCCAGGGACTGGTACGGTAATGACTACTGCTGAGGATCTATGTGAGGGGAATGAGGTGTCTGCAGGGTTGGGGGTCGTGTCACCATATTGTGGGATCTGTTTGCTTGCCTCGATGCCGATTGGCTGGGAAGCCGGCTTCCCGGCCAATCAGCATCGAGCCGGCCAAACAGAATGGAGTCGGCTTCCCAGGCAATCAGGAAGCCAGGTGGCAAGTCATTACCCGCCACCTGGCTTCCTGGATGGAACTTCCATTACTCGGTAATTAGTATCGGCGAGTACCGGAAAAAAATGATCAGTACTCGGTACCAAAATACCGGTATCGGTGCATCCCTATTTGTTACCCAACTGTATACACTTGGTAATAGCATTTTGTAATTTGTTCTTAAAACAATCCTGTTTCTGGTCAGTGCTCAGTTTGTGAAATAAGTTTTCCCATTCCATTTCACCCACTATCTTGTGCAGCTTATCAAAGTTAGCCTTTCTGAAGTTTAGGGTTCTTGTCCGACCGGCCCACTTCCCTTTCTTGTATCCAATATTGAAAGTAATCACATAGTGATCACTATTACCCAGTGTCTCCCCAATTGCAATATCTTCAATTAACTCCACATTATTAGAAATGATTAAATCTAGGATGGCATTTTTCCTAGTTGGATCCTCAACCATCTGATCCATGAAATTGTCTCGCAACATGTTCAGAAAACGGGCTGCCTTTGTCGAATGTGAGGTTCCATTAGCCCAATTGATGTCTGGATAATTGAAGTCGCCCATCACGACGACATTACCCTGCTTCCCAGCTATTTCTATTTGGGAGTGCAGATAAGCCTCCTCCCCCTCCTCTATATTCGGAGGTTTATAACAAACACCCACAATAAGTTTACGTCTAGCGTCCGTTCTATCTAGTTCTAGCCACAAAGATTCCACGTCATCTCCACTATTTGACGTGATATCGTCCCGTATGTGTATATTAAGATTATTTTTAACATAAATGCAGTGGAAGGAGGACTTGTTAGTATACCTATGTTGTAAAGAATTCATTGTGAGGTGATTATATGAGTGTGAGAAAAGTAATTGCTTATGATCTATAGATTTTGATTTGTGACAGGGCACAGGGTGTTACAAATTCTACAAGAGGAGTTCCTGGGCGTATTTATATATTTTTGATTTAGGGAGACATATCACATACATATGGGTAGTTGGGTACTGAGCCAGTAAATAGTGGGTATAACTGGCAGTTTTACAATCTGAGAGGCTCCACTTTTTTTCAAGGGACATTACACACAAGCATATATTGGTCCCAAGTTCAATGCATGTATAATGTATTTAAAGTAGACTACTAAAACTTGCAACAGCCCAGCATTTAGTCACATATCAAGGTGAGCTATGAATAAATAAACATTTATGCCCCAAATACTCACATCTCAAAAAAAGAAAATGTGGTACTTACGTGTCTTTTTTTATAGATTTGCAAAGTATTTCCTGCTTTACTTCTTCTAAATCCACTCCATCATCCTTTAAAACACAAAAGTAGTTAAAATACACAAGGTGCTTAAAGCTGAACCATACCTAAAGTAGAACTTTAAGTTAAGAAAAGTTGCTAGCAGGAAGGCTTGTATTGTAGAGGAGGCTTGCTGGCAGGCAGATAAGAAGCACTTACTGCAGAAGAGTCTCTTTTGCAATAAATGAGTCTTACCTACCTGCTAGCAATTTTATTCAGATTGCACTGTGAGCTGCGAAGCTCAGTGTGCAATCTCGGTATACCTTGATGCCAGCATTATCTAAGTATATGAAACACTTAACAGTGAATTTATCTTATTTGCTTACTTTTGGCTTGCTAACTTTACCATTTCAATTAAGTGCAAAACAGGAATTTAGAGCTGTGTTGTCATATTAAAGATGAAGTTAGGAGCTCACTAAAATTCTAGCACATCAACTGGTATTCGTCTGTACTTGAAGCATGTGTAAAGAGGTAAAACATAGGTTAAAGTGTATGTATGCCAGAACAACAGAGACTTTTTTTAAAAATTTTGCATTGACATTTGCTTTAACTCTTGAAAGCATGCCCAGAAGTTACGTTATCACGCGTTGAACAATAAAAATGGAGGAAAATGCTAAACCTGAAAGAAAACTCGGCAAAGATGTTAGCAGCGACAAGGAAGCTTGTGGATGCCACATCGCTGGAGAGAAAGTGCTGCCCTGCAGACTTAGTTCTGCTTTAAACAGAGGAGTGCTTACTTGTCACAGATTTATGCTTTATATTAATGTCTTCTTTTCCAGTGGTTCATAATCTTCATGATTAGGTGACCTTTCATCCATCAAAGAAACCATGCACATCAGTTCTTCCTGCATAAGGCAGAGGGCATTGGGTTGTGGCTGGGTCTACATTGATTTGCCTTGCCCAGCACCACTACGTGCTTCAAAACTATGCCTTGCATAACATCTGTCATTATGCCTTGCATAACACCTGTCACCCTGCCAATCTTTCCCCTGGCTGCCTCTCTACCTTGCCATGGAGCAGAGCACTGTGTACTGGTTGTTGTTTGGCAACTAGGACAAGTACAGCAGAATAGCAGTCAGGGCAGCACATAGACCAACACCAACATTGTGCTTACAATGGTGTAGTGCCTGAACACACCACTGCACTACCCCCTATCAAGTCTGCACTCCTGTCACTGCCTATACAGACACACCACTGCACTACTCAGCATTTTTATTAGTAAATTCCAAGAACCTGTCCACAACAAGCAGGCAACCAGAAAGGTAATGCAAGTTGCAGTCTGCCTGGGTTCCCACTCCATGTCTGATGAGTGAATCTAAATCCCATCACTATGAATATCTGAGGAAAAAAAGGAATGTATGTAAAACATTTTTTGGGTATATTCAGGCCCGGATTCCCCACAAGGCCACCGAGGCCCGACCTCGGGGCGGCAGGGCGCAGAGGGGCGGCAGCGGTGTCCTTGTGGGGAGGTTTCCCTCTCTACATTCAGTCCTGCTTTGTACAAGCAGGACTAAATGTAGAGTGAGGCAGCCGATTTTTCGTTTACATGTGAAATCGGCGATGTCGCCGAGATCACATGTAAACAGTGTGCAGCCGGTCCGTCCGTCCTCCCCTTCCCCCTGCACTTACCTCTCTCCTTTGGTTCCGTCCTCTGCCGCCGAGTCTCTGACTGCAGTGAGCAGTCCGTGTAGACTGTAGACAGTGAGAGGGGAGAGCTGTGCTCTTCCTCTCTCACCTGTCACAGGAGTTCCAGCACGGTACTGTGCTAGAACTCCTGTATTGGATGGGACAGGGTCAATTAAAGAGAACCTGTCACCTCAAATTGCCATCACACAGGGGATTGTTTAAAAAAAAAAAAATTAAATACAAATTAAAAAAATAATATGAAATAATTAAATAAATAAAAATTAAAAAAAAGAAATAATGAAAGAAAAAATAAAAAGTGTTAAAGTAAAAAACTAAATATAGAAACAGTAAAAAAATTTGACAGTAAAAGGACAATCAGCACAATAATGAGGGCATCTTTCTGCTTGGTCTTCCTTTTAGTATGATTCTTGCACTGCAGCAAAACTGCTGCTTCCCCTTTCCTAGTCTGAGCTCTGCTGTACAATGGACTGCAAAAGACTAATACCAAACCAAAATCAGCTACTTGCACTGTTTTCATTAAAAAAAATATGTAAAAATATATTACTGTGTACATAACTGCAATTATTTGTGTCTTCTCTGCCTGGAGTTCAGTTTTATTCGTTTTGTATAGAGTGGAGAGGAATTCGGTTTTTGTTGCTACCCATTAGGGAGATTCACCTGCTCTATTTGTCCTGGTGACGGTTATCACTGTAAATGAAATCCTAAACTTTGGGTTGTCACTAGAACAGTAAAAGATGGAAAATCTTCCAATGGGGACACTAGCTCTGGTGACCGTGCTGACCATCAGTGATTCCCGTCAAATAATAAAAAACTCAGTATGTCCATATGTGAAGTTAAAGTGCTCTTTGCTTCTCAGTGCTCCACGTTTATTAACAGAAAAGTCCGCACTCACCAGATAGGGCACTGAGAAGCAAGGAGCACTTTAACTTTGCATATGGACATACTGATTTTTACTTCATCTTTAAAGGACATTCATTATGACACTTTACACTTAATAGATTGTTGTCTATATGATTAATTTGGTTATAAGACATTTATTTATATACACATGCAACTTGTGTACATCACGGGTTTGTACCTTTGCTGAGATTGTATTTTCTTGTAGATTTTTATCACTTTATTATATCCCACACAAAGACAATTCCTACATTTGTATCACTTTTTTTTTTATAGATCACTCAATCGAGCACAGTGTAATTTGGATTTAATTTATAGTTATGTAAAACTTTGGCTATAGGTGGACAAAATATATAAGGAGTGTTTTTCTTGTCAATACAAAGAATTGCATTTTTGTACTCACCATAAAATCATTTTCTCTGCATTCATTGAAGGACACAGTGAAGATTGCTAGATCTTGACCACTGGGACGTCTGCAAGCAGTCTCACCCAAAGGGCGGGCAAGAATAAAACCCCCAGAAGCGACAGACACTGCCGCCTGTAAAACCTTGCACCCAAAACTGGCGCCTGATAAAACTTTTTAAAGGTATGAACCGCCAACCAAGTGGCTGCTTTGCAAGCCTGAGAAACCGAAGCCTGATGACGAAATGCCCAAGATGCCCTAACTACTCTAGTAGTGAGTGAGCAGTAACAGAAGAAGGAGGTTGCAAACCGTGAAAAGAGTAAGCCTGAATAATAACCTGGCAAATTCAACTGAAAATGGTCACCGAGGAGGCAGCTTGACCCTTGCAACGACCAGAAGTAAGCACCAAAAGGGAATCTGTCTTACGAAAAGAAGCAGTAACTTCCAGATAAACTCAGACCGTGAGAACAACATCAGGACAATGTAAGGCTCATTCCAAGTGATGAACCGGTTTAGGACAAAAAAGGTAAAAATGTTTTCATTTAAATAAAAGGCCGACACAACTTTTGGGAGAAAGGCCGGCTTATGGCGAAGCACCACCTTGCCCCTATGTAACACCAAGAAAGGTGATTTGCAGGACAAGACTGGTAACTCAGAAACCCTAGGTGCCGAGGTAATGGTGACCAAAAAGGCAACCTTCTGAGAAAGATTCAGCAAGCGAAAAGGTCACGAATACCTTCAATCGGGGGCTTATGCAAAACAGACAGCCCCAAATTTAGAACCCAATTTGTCGTCGGGGGGCTAAATCAGGAGAGCCACATGAGTCACCCCCTGAATGAAGGTACGTACCAGAAAATTAGAAGCCAGAGGTTATTGGAAAAAGTTGCCAGAGCTGAAATCTGCCCATTAATAGTGCTGAGGACCAATCTCTGATCTACGACACATTGAAGAAAAGCAAGAATCCTAGCCACTGAAAAGGAACATGGGGAAACGGACGAGGACTCACGCCAAGCAAAAAAAGGCCTCCCACATACGATAATGTGTAGCCAGCAACTGTAAAGCAGGATGGAACACAGGTCCCCGAGGCAGAAGGTATGGATGAATCAGTAGGTGACAGGAAGCATCTGCAACAAGCCAAATTAGATCTGTGTACCAAGACGTGGCCAATCCGGAGCCACTAGGATGACTGAGATCGCCTCCGACTCTACCCTGCAAAGCAGATGTAACAGGAGTCTCAGAGGAGGAAATGCATAGATCAGACTGTACTGATTCTATGGCGCTACCAGGGCATTTGTCCGTGTATCCTTTGTCCTGTCCACAAAGCGGTCTGCCTTGCGATTGAAACAGGGACGCTAGAAGGACCATGTATGGAGTCCCCCAACAAAGACAAAGAAGCTGGAAGACCTTTGGGTGAAGAGACTACTCCCCCTGATCCAGGCTCTGATGACGGAGATAATTGGTTCACCAGTTGTCCACAACCAGAATGTACACCACAGAAAGGGCTGAAAAAATCTCTTCTGCCCAGTGAAGACACCTCTAGGACCTCCGCTGTGCTTCTGGTGCCCCCCTGATGGTTTACATATGCCAAGGTCGTGGCATTGTCTGGTTGAATCCGAGCCAGGCAGCCCTGCAACCAAAGAGTCCAATGACAAAGAGGTAGACAGAATGCCCAAAGTTCAAACATGTTGATCGGGAGTAATGACTCCTGCATTGTCCAGCAACCGTGAATCGAGAGCTGGCCCAACAAACCACCCCCCCCCCCTCCCACCTGTAAAGGCGTCCCACAAACCCCCCCCCCCCCCTCCCACCTGTAAAGGCGTCCGTTGTCACCACCATCCAACGAAGTGGGAGGAAAGACCTTCCAGACTTCAGCAGCAAAGACCGAATCCACCACACCAGTGAGGGGCTCATTGTCCCAACTTAACCAAATCTCCCTGTCACAAGTAACCGAGGGATCTGTCCCACCTTCCAAAAATCTCCTGTTGGAGAGACAGAGTATGATGCTGAGCAAAAGGAACCACTTTGAAGGATGCCACAATCGGCCCCAGAGAACGTATGCAAGCACGAATAGAAAACCACCTGCGACGATGCAGCAGGTGAACATCCAGCAAAGTGTAAACAGCTTGTCCCAAGGGAGAAACAACCTTGTGCGAATCGTGTTCAGGACCAGGCCCGCTTATTCCAGATTATAGGATGAAACCAGAGAAATTTTTTTTTAGGTTCAGGATTCAACCTTAGTCCTGTAACTTACTCACGGTTATGGATAGGTTGACCCCGATCTAGGAAGTCAATTCTGCAAAAAGCAGAAGGTTGTCCAAGGCTGCCCTAAAGTCCCACACTTACTGGGGACCTCGTAGCACCTGTCTGTTTACAGCACTGGTCTGGTGCCTCCTTTCTCTTCCTGCCACCCACCCAAACAGCCATTGGGAGAACCGGCACAACCATGGCTCCCACCCACAAAGCCCTGCTGAGACACGCACGCAGCCCGGGTGACACAGCACTTGCCCACACAGCCCTGGTGAGACCGAGCACCGCCCAGTTGAAATTACCTTCCTTCCTTAATGACCTCATGCAACATCACCCCAAAGAGACGATCCCCCTGAATAGGTAGCTCCGTCAAAACCTTCTTAGTAGCCTGATCCCCTAAACCTAGGCCACAGCTACATTCTCACTAGCAAGACCTGTGCACCAGGTTCAGCCATTCCCTCAAGGTCTAGGACACTAGGGCAGGAGCCAAGACCAGACGCAGCAAGGTTTCAGCGACGACGAACATGGACGGGGTACCACTCCAGCCTTCCAAACGGTAGGGTCCCGAAAAGATGGAGTCCTATACGGAAATAACAGTCAACTTGCTAAGTGCAGAAATAGTAGAACGATGGACCTTGTGAGTACCAAAAGGGACTGGGGGTCCCCTACCATGCCCAGAACCTCCTCATTTTTTTAAATAGATTTTTATTGAGGTTTTCTGGGAGAAGTGGGACCTCCCGCAATGGTTCAAAGTGACACTCCTACAAAACAGAGAGCACCAGATTCAGATCCCAAGGCGGCAAGGGAGATTGAACAGGGGGAACAATGGTACGAACAAAGGTACAAACCAGAGCATGAGGTGCAAGGGGCCGCTGGAAAAGAACAGTCAAGGCATAAACTTGACCCTTCACTGTGCTCAAGGCCAGCCCCTGATCTACCCCACACTGCAAATAGGCAAGAATTCTGCTCACAGAGAAGAAACGTGGAGACAGATCACCAGCCTTCCACGTGTGATGGTAAATCTTTTTTTCTAGAGATGGCCTTGCGAGCCCTGAGCATCGTGGAGATGATAGCAATTGACAACCCACGGTCCCTCAACACCTGGCTCTCAACAGCCACGCCGTTAAAGCCAGCGACTGTAAAGAAGGATGGAACACGGGACCCTGCGACAGAAGGTCTGGACAAAGTGGCAGCCGTCATGGAACGTCCACGACCAACCGAACCACATGCGGGTACCATGTGCTCTGTGGCTAATCAGGGGCCATGAGGATGATGGGGATGCCTTTGGCTGCTATCCTGTGTAAAAGACGCTGCAAAAGATAAATCGGAGGGAAGGCATAAATCAGACCGTAACGGTCCCACAAGGCCACCAGGGCATACACCACATCCGCCCTGGGATCATGTGCCCGGGCTATGAACCCATCGATCTTCCGGTTGAGACGAGACACTAGAAGATCCACATCCGGCGTTCCCCAGAGAAGGCAGATCTGATGAAAGATCTCTGGGTGCAAAGACCATTCCCTCGGATCTGGATCCAACGACTGGCGACTGAGGTGATCGGCCTGCCAGTAGTCCAATCCCGGAATGTACACTGCGGAAAGAGCCGGAACATGCTCCTCCGCCCAGGAAAGGATCCCGGCCACGCTCCTTGTGCCGCCTTGATCGTTGATGCAAGCGAAGGCCGTGGCATCGTCCTACTGAACTCGAACTGACAGGCCCTGAAGACGGCCTGTGCAATTGCCTGAAGCCCCAACACATTGATCGAGAGACAAAACTTCTCAAACGGCCAACGACCCTGCATTGTCAAGGACCCCAGAACCCCTCACCAGCCCAGAAGGCTGGCGTCTGTGGTGGCCACCGTCCAGAGCAGTGGCAGAAAGTATTTCCCCAAAACAAGAACCGGAGATTGAAGCCACCAAATGAAGGAGACTCTAGTCGTCAGACATCCAAACTGCCCTGTCCAGCGATAAGGGAGACTTGTCCCACTGCGACAAGATATCCCTCTGTAGAATCCTGGTGTGATACTGCGCGTAAGGTACCGCCTCGAAGCAGGCTACCATGAAGCCCAGCACCTGCATGCAGAAACGGATGGTTGACCACAGATGAGAGCGTAAGGACCCCACTTGAAAGCGGAGCTTCAGAAGCTTCGACGGAGGAAGGAAAACCCGGGCCCAGATACTTCAGACGCGGGGACAGCACCAGACAGGACTTTCTGAAGTTCAGAATCCATCAGAAATCCTCCAAGGACCGCAAGGTGACCGTAAGATCCGCCATCAGAGAGGAATGTGACTCCGCCTTCAATAGAAGGTCATCCAGATACCCCACAATCGAGATTCCTCTACAGCGCAACAACGCCAGAACTGAGTCCAGCACTTTGGTGAACACTTGAGGGGCAGATGCCAGACCGAAAGGCAGAGCCACAAACTGGAAGTGAGCCTCCCCCATCGCAAAGCGAAGATAACGCTGACGGGAGTGACAAATAGTGACATGAAGGTAGGCATCCTTAATGTAGATGGAAGCCAGAAAGGTCCCCCTGACGGAGGCACGCCACTACGAATCTGATAGATTCCATCTGAAACCTGAGGACCCGCACAAAGGTGTTTAAGCGTTTGAGATTGAGGGTGGGCGGAACCCCCTCCTTTATGGGGACGGTAAACAGATTTGAATACAATCTCTTGAACCGATCCGAGAAAGGCACCGGAACTATCACCCTGAGAAAAGAAGTCCGCCACAGAGTGATGAAGATCCTCGAGCCGTTGCGGAGAGAGGCGCATGTTGGAAGGAAAAAAACTTGTCCCTGGGACGAGACAGAAAGTCTATCTTGTAGCCTGAAGAAATCAGTTCCCGCACCCAGGTGTCGCAGACGCGAGACAACCAAAGATCCGCAAAGAGCCAAAAACGTCGACCGACCCTGGAATCCAGAGATGGGGGCAGACCTTCATGCAGAAGGGGGGTTGGGAGACTTAGGTTGCCAGGGGTGCTTGGCGGCCTGGGAAGGGAATGCTTGTTGGACTTACCGCCCTCTGAGGATGGAGGGGGCCGAAAAAGACGCTTATGAGCAGAGAAGGAAGGACCGGGCTTCCGATGCTGTTTCTCAGGCTTCCTAGACTGAGGCAGAAATAAACTCTTACCGCACGTTAGATCATTAATGATCTCATCCAGCGTAGCACCAAACAAATGATCCCCGGTAAAGGGAAGCTCCCTCAGAGCTTTCTTGGAAGCCTGATCAGCCAACCAGCAGTTAAGCCAAAGCAGCCGGCGAAGCGTAACAGCGGACACAGACAGTTTTGACACCATCAACACAGTGTCCAATGCAGAGTTGCAAATATATTTCAGGCCTTGCACCAACTGGCCTGCCAGATCAACATAGGTGAGAGAAATGTTCTCATCGGCGTGGCCCTGATGCAACAGCTTTGCCCATTCCGTAAGAATCTGAGAGACTAAAGCCTAAGCCAAAACTGGATGCATGAGAGCACCCGAGATGGAATACATGGTCCGCAAAACAGTCTCCGCCTTCCTATCAGTGGGATCAAGAAAAGAAAAATAATTTTTTTAAATACACTATTTAGCTAACCAAGATCCCATCTGAAGCTCACTACAGACCATCGCTCCCTCCCATTATCCTCTCTGAAACCAGCTTAAAAGGAGAATTATGAGGTGAGTGATTTTCACTCAGCCTCATAATCTGAGCCGACCTGTGACAATGAAACTGTCACAGGTTGGCTCAGTAGATCGGGAAGTGAGCGAACACATACCGGTGCTCACTCACTTCTTGATCCTGTGCCAGCAGAGAGCCGTGACAGGGGAGGGACTGGATTCCCCCCTCCCCTGTCCGATCCTCCAGCGCTGACTGTCGGAACGGACGGGGAGGGGGCGGGTACAGCTGGCTCTGGCTCTAGATAGGCAGAGCCAGCTGTCACTCACGCAGCTGGGCGGATCCAGACATAATTGTTGGGATCCGTTCCGGCTGCGGCGTCTCGGTATACCGTGAGCTGTAGCTCGCGGTATACTGAGCTTTGGGTGACGGGAGGACGCTAGTTTGTGTCCCCCCGTTACCCTTAGGAGAACTAGGAGAGAAAAGCCCTCATAGTTCTCCTTTAATAACACGTCAGCAACTTGCGACCAAGTTTTTCACCTCTGCAAACAGATACACTAGCTTACCATGATCCCATCTGAAGCTCACTGCAGACCATCACTCCCTCCCATTATTCTCTCTGAAGCCAGCTTAATAACACACTTCAGCAACTTACAAACCAGGTGATTGGAATATTTTCTTATGATCATCTAGTTCATCATCCTGAATACCTACAAACTTTACTTCTGCAACCCAACTATCTGTAATGTCATTGTATTATTTGTATGCACTTTCTAGTTGTTAAGTCTGCTTATCTGTGATGTTTTAAGTCAGGGGTCCTCAAACTATAGCCCACCAGGGTCCTTGGACCGGCCCGTTCGGGTGTTAAGGCCGGGGAGCTGCAGGCCCCTACCTTTACTACCTCCCGGCCGTTGTAAAAAAACGGCCAGCCGGGAGCTCTCTAGATAAGCCGTGCGCCTTACGGCACGCGCGAGCGGGAAATCCAGTCAGTCAATTTAAAAACAGGCAGCAATGCCTGTTAACATACAAGCGATCCGCTGGCTATAGAGCCGGCAGATCGCTTGTATGGGCGGTCGGCCCGTGTCTCCCCCCTAACGTTGTCACGCTGATCCCGGGCTGCGCTGAGCCCGGGATCAGCATGGTGCCTCTGTCACAGGTGATCAGAGGTCGGTCGGTAAAAGACCTCTCTCCGGTCCCCTCTCCGCTGTAAGAATGCGGAAGTGATGCATTTTACATTACTTCCGCATTCTTGTGTCACTCTCCAGCTTCAGACGCTGGAGGGAAGCTGATGAAGCAGATCTATGCTTCATCAGCTTCTTCGGGGGTCCTAGGTGACATTAGGGGTCTTGGAGGCCCCTGATGTCTCCATAAAGAGGACCTGTCACATCTTTTGCTATCACATAGGGGGGTTTCTTAGCCCCCTATGTAATAGCAATAAAGTTAAGTGGAAAAAAAAATAGGAAACAAAAATATAGATTACATTTTTTTTAAAGTTACACATAAAAAAGAATTTAAAAAAAGACTAATTTTTTTTTAAGTGCCCACCCATACATACATGCAAACATGCGTCGGGTGCACATACCTGCGAAAACGACGATTGCGCCCATTACGCCGCACATGTTACATATCGCCGCGAACGTCGCAGTGAGAGCAATAATTCTAGGGCCATCAATCACTGATAACACTAAACTGATGAGCTATAAAAGTTTTTAAAGTGTCGCCTATGGTCACTTTTGGGTACGGTGTTTTTTTTGCGAGTGCGCGCAATTTTTAAGCTTGACATGTTTGGTGTCTATTTACCTGACGTCACCCCGTCTTTTATGTTTTACCAAAAAATTGGGTGATAAATGTTTCCTAACACAATGTAAAAAAAAATTTCTGTCATTTTCCCGAAATATAGTAAAAAAATAAAACCCGCAGTGGTGATTAAACACCACCAAAAGAAAGCTCTATCTGTCCCCAAAAAATTGTATACATTTAATTTCAGTACAGCGTTGCAGGACGGAATAAATGTCAAAGTACCGCAGCCCTGGACACTGAAAAATGGCCTGGATGGGAAGGGGGGGTCTAAACACCTGGTCTTCAAGCGGTTAAAATAGGCCCAGCCGCCCTAAACAACATAGCAATTAATCGGCTGGCTGCCGACCGGGTCCAGGGAGGGATCGTCATTCCGCCGAACCCGCCTGGGTGTCAGGGAAGACACACAGGCTGTTCCGGAAGCTTGGCAGCTTCTGTGTTCGGCCTGCACGGCTGAGCCCTTTTATCTCAGGGCGCATGCCAAGGCAAACCAAATGCCTTGGTTCCTTTAGCAGAGTAACGCCAGTGCGGCTGGGCCCCTCCAACTTTGGGTGCACGCCAGCACAGGCTTTTGTAGGGCGGCCAATAAGAAGAGAACTGGGATATGAAGTGATGTCATCTCCCATTCAAACTATGATCCAGCCCCCAGCAATGTCTGAGGGACAGTGAACTGGCCCCATGTTTAAAAAGTTTGAGGACCCCTGTTTTAAGTGATAGCTAATTTAGATGCCTGCTTCATGTATGTCAAACAATACCTTTTGTTCCAGTTTATTACTCTCTGCCCCCTTAGCTGTACTTCGAGTAACCCCGTCTTACTCTTTTTTCTTAAGTTTTTCACCTCTGCAAACAGATACACTATTTAGCTAACCAAGAACCCATCTGAAGCTCACTGCAGACCATCGCTCCCACCCCATGGTTCAGTTTACCTTTATAGAGATACATCAGCACTTGACTTAGAGAACTATGGGGTTAAGGCTTTTCCCCATAGTTCTCCTTAGGGTAACGGGAGGACACAAACTAGCGTCCTCCCGTTACCCTAGGCTCAGTATACCACGAGCTGCTGCAGCGTCTCAGTATACCGGCTCTGCCTATCTAGAGGCAGAGCCAGCTGTACCCGCCCCCTCCCCTGTCCGTTCCGCCAGTAAGCGCTGGCGGATCGGAGCGGGGGGAATCCAGCCCCTCCCCTGTCACGGCAGGGAGCCGTGACAGGATCGAGAGGTGAGGGAACGCCGGTATGTGTTCGCTCCCCTCCCGATCTACTAAGCCAACCTGTGGCAGTCTCGTTGTCACAGGTCGGCTAGAACTATGAGGTGAGTGAAAAGCACTCACCTCATAGTTCTCCTTTAAGTACAAATCAGGTGCCCAGCAGCTGTTATTCATTGACCACTCTCCCAGATCTCAATACTATCCCACTTTAACCTCTTTCCTTTCATTCTTGCACCTCTCATACCTACTACTCTTCATTCACTTTATTGTCTGGTACTTCCTCTGCACAGCATGCGATCTCTACCATTGCTTATCACAATTGTGGCTTCTCTTCTTAAACTGTATTTCCTTTACCCCCCCCTTCTCTCCTACCCTCTCCCTATTAGTGCACTCATCACCTCCTGCTCATTCTGAATACACATGCTAGGGTTACCTCCAGGACACTGGGGCATGTTCGCTCATATAAAAGCTCCCTCTCATCTCACTTCTCTTACACTTCTGCTTCTCCTGACTTCAGGGGATATCTCTCCCAATCCTGGCCCTCTCTTTTCTAATACTCACCCTCCAAACCAGCATTGCCTTTCCTCTGGCAGCAGCTGCAATCCACGCACCCTGAATTCTATCCCCCTGCTTCCTATAACCGGTCCTTCCTTCTCATGTGCCCTCTGGAATGCCTGCTCTGTCTGTAACAAACTCTCCGCTGTCCATGATCTTCTTATCTCCAATTCCTTTAACATGCAAGCTGTTACTGAAACTTGGCTTCAGGAAACCGACTCTACCTCCCCTACTGCCCTCTCCCATGGTGGCCTACTTTGTACACAGTCACCCAGACCCAATGGACGGAAAGGAGGTGAAGTGGGAATCCTTTTATCCCCACAATGCACTTTTCAAGTTCTGCCTTCACCTCCCTCTCTATTCCTCTCTTTTTTTGAAACCCAATGTATTCGCCTATTCTCTCCAATTTAGCTGAGGATTGCTGTTATATACCGGCCACCTGAACCAGTATCTCGCTTTCTGGATGACTTCTCTGCCTGGCTACTCTACTTTCTCTCCTCAGAAATAACCACTATCATTCTTGGTGACATGAACATTGCTAATAACATTAGCATCCCGGCTTCCACTCAATTTCTTAACCTAACCTCTTCTTTTGATCTTACACAATGGTCAGACACTCCTACTTACTCTGATGGTAACATACTAGATCTTGTTTTCTGTCACCTATGCACTCCTTGCAACCTCTCCAACACCCCTTTCCCGCTCTCAGACTACAACCTTGGTCAGTTTCGCCCTCACCCTATCCCCAACCATGAATACACCTACACGGCACACTGTCACCCGGAGAAACCTTCGCCACCTCAACCCTTCTCTTCTCTGCTACTGACTACCTCTATGACAAAATATCACACCTGCCCTGCCCTGTCTATTTCTGTCTACAACAGCTCACTTTCATCCTCTATAGACACTTTGGCTCCCCTAACTACACACAGACTTAGACCGCGTCCACTACAACCTTGGCAAACAAAAGAAACCGGACAACTAAAAACACCACAGCTCTTGAACGACTGTGGTGAAAAACTAGGCTTCTGCAAGAATTCACCCTGTATAAAGCTGCCCTCCTAAAATATAATTCCTTCCTCTGTGCTGCCAAACAGACTTATATTGTCACTCTCATTAACACACTCTCATCCAAACCTCGTCAACTCTTTTCTACTTTTAACTCTCTACTCTGTCCTCCACCGCTACCACCCACTCACTGCCCAGGACATTGCCATTCATTTAAAAAACAAAAAAGATAATTCGGGATCAGATCACCACTGTGCAGTCACATTCCCCTACTCATGTACCAGACCCACCATCACACTTGTTACTCTCCTCTTTTGACCCTGTCACCACAGAGAAGGTTACAAAGCTTCTCACTGACTCACCACTTGCCCCCTGGACCCTGTTTCCTCACCACTACTTGAGTCACCCTCTTACTCTATCCTACACTCTCTTACTCAGATTTTCAATCTCTCACTCCCTACTGGCATCTTTCCCTCCCCTGTAAAGCATGCCCTGGTCACCCCAATACCCCAAAAACCCTCAATGGACCCTACCAACCTCAACAATCTCAGACCAATCTCCTTACTCCCATTCACCTCCAAGCTCATAGAACGCGTTATCTACAGCCGCCACCTTGCTGATAACAACCTTCTCAATCCCTTACAAGCCGGTTTTCGCCCTCTACACTCCCCTGAAACCACCCTCCTAAAACTCACTAACGACTTACTAACAGCTAAAAACAATGGCCACTATTCCTTACTCTTGCTTTTAAACCTTTCTGCTGCTTTTGACACTGTTAACCACCTGCTCCTCCTCAAAAAACTTGACTCGCTTGGCCTACAAGACTCTGCTCTCTCATGGTTCTCCTCCTACCTATCTAAGCGCTCCTTTAGTGTCACCTACAAATCTAACTCATTCCCTCCTCTTCCTCTAGGGGTCCCTCAAGGCTCTGTCCTTGGACCCCTACTCTTCTCTATCTACACCTCCTCCCTTGGTCAGGTAATAACCTCACATGGCTTCCAACACCATCTCTATGCCGATGACACTCAAATCTATCTTTCTACTCCACAACTCACCCCCTCAGTGTCCTTACGTGTCACTAATCTACTAACTGACATACGAGTCTGGAGGTCACAACACTTATTAAAACTCAACCTTTCAAAAACTGAGCTCATGATATTTCCTCCTGCCCGTGCACCTTCCCCAAACTTTTCCCTTGAGATTGTTAACACAACTAGCCAGCCCTCCCCCCATGCCAATGTCCTAGGTGTCATCCTTGACTCGGACCTCACCTTTCTTCCCCACATCCAATCACTATCCAAATCCTGCCGCCTTAACCTTCGTAACATCTCCAAAATACTCTCACCAATGAAACCACAAAATTACTCATCCATTCACTTATATCTCGTCTCGACTATTGCAACTCCCTCCTCATTAGCCTACCTCTGCACAGGCTATCCCTCCTTCAGTCTATCATGAATGCAGCTGCTAGACTTATTTACCTAACCAACCGCTCAGTGTTTGCAACCCCCCTCTGTCAATCCCTACACTGGCTTCCACTCGCCCAAAGGACAAAATTCAAAATATTGACAACCACTTACAAAGCCCTCCACAACTCTGCCCCATGCTATATCTCAAACCTGGTCTCAAAGTATATCCCTAGCCGTCCCCTCTGCTCTTCAAAAGACCTCCTGCTTTTCAGCTCCCTCATCAACTCCTCCCATGCTCGCCTCCAGGAATTCACTAGTCTCTCCCATCTTATGGAACTCTCTACCCCAACATGTCTGTCTATCTCCCACTCTGACTGCCTTTAGGCGATCCCTTAAGACTCATCTCTTCAGGGAAGCCTATCCCACCTCAACCTAGCCACTGAACTATCACTTACTCAAACAATTCATCCCAACACAGCTACCTACTCATGTATCACTTGCCCCTCCCTTTTAGATTGTAAGCCCTCACGGGCAGGGCCCTCCTTACCATCTTGTCTTGAACTGTATTATGATTGTAATAACTTCCTTATATTGTAAAGTGCTGTGCACTCCGTTTGGTACTATATAAATCCCGAATAATAATAATCTTCCACTAGAATAACAGTAGCCTTGTTCATGCGTGAGACCAGGGGATCTACTGCCGAAGATGTCCATTTAGCCAAAAAGGCCTCCTCAAAACGATAGCGAACAGAAAAACGCTTAGGTACCGAGTCGCTCTCTTCCACTCCTTGTAAATGAAATCATCAAAGAAGGAGACAGAGGGAAAGACCTTAGTGGAACCCCTACTCTCATGCTCCCCAAACTGAACAGGCAACAGCACTAAAGAACTCCCGAGCGTCCTCAATCTTGAGCATCTCCCTCACCGAACGAATCAGAGCAGAGACCAATTCATGCTCCTGAACCATAAGGGAGGCCACCGACTCATCGTGTTGTGGAAATTTTATTAGGATGTGTTTTGAGTATATTGTAATTATGTCTTTCAGTGTCAGGTTTGCTGGGCTACGCTCGATTGGAACGTGACCCGGAATTAATCAACACTGAGGGTAAACCATTGGAGTAGATATCTTCCTGTGGATGTGGAGACACGGCCGCTGTACGCAGAGGTCTCAGCTGGCGAATGGTCCATGTGCGAACGGCTGGGCTGTTGGCCGGGGGAGATTGATGTGCGTGGCAGAGCAGTGTTTTCTTAGCGAGTGTATGGATGCCGGCTAGGGCCCAGACGACTTGTCTCTGAGGTCCATGGTACACCGGCCGCACCACACTAATCATCCAGAATTACTGAGTCCGCAGCAGGGAGAGGGCCCCAACAGTACTCACGACCTCCAGCACGGTCCATGTCCTTGTGCCCCAGCAGCTGTCATCGCCAGCATTGTCCTCAGCAGCACATGCCGTGCCACCAGCAGCAGAGCGCACATTCCAGCTCGAAGGCACCTCAGCCGATGCAAGGGACAGCCCCTTCCTGCTG
>NW_017306783.1:899322-919293 GCF_000935625.1 Nanorana parkeri | reverse complement strand
GCAAGGGACAGCCCCTTCCGCCTGCCGATGAATAGTCATGAGCCGGGAGGAAATGACAGAGCACAAGTGGGGGCCGCCATCTTCCATGAGGCTGCAGACACAGCCAGGGGCTCAAGTAACAGCCGCCTGCCGCACAGGCCGGTCAAAGCAAGCAACAGGGGCGCTCCTCCAGTGCCGCAGCACCCCTACTACAGGTCCCCCACATCCCTACACACAAGCCCCTCCCTAGGCCGCAAGGAGACCAGGGCCTAAAGTACTGGCCAAAGCAGCACATGGGAGAACTGCCCTACACCCAGACCCCCTGACCATCACAGGACCCATCCAGGGGAGAGAACCAGCAATTCAAAGACCCCATGCACCGCTCCAAGCCCAAAATACACACCACCATGGGAAAAGACTGCCCAGACCCCAGAGACCACCTCCACTCTTGAGGTGGGTGATGACCCCAGGGAACTCCACAGGAATGCAGAGCACAGCAGTCAAGGCATGCAGGAGGGCAGAAAAGTCACTGACCGCAGTCGAAGTGCCGCCAGCCTGTATGGAGTGCTGTGACTGGGAAGCTGAGACACCCCAGTCATATGCACACCATGGAGATGAACCCACAGGCTACTCTTTCAGAACAGAGTCATCGCAGCCGACCCACCCTGGAAGAGTCTGCATGTGCTCTTCGATCACACAGGGACGACTCCAAGGATCCAAAACCATCCAGCATGTCACCCTGTGAAGAGTTGCTTGAAGATCCAGCGAAAAAAAGGAGGAAAACGGAAAAGAATTCCAGAAAAAACATTCTTAGCACCTTACTCCTGACACTAGGCAAAACACTGGAGACTTGTCAGCAGATGGGGGGGTTGGGCAACCAGCAGAGGCCACCCCTAGGCTGTCTTTGTCTTTTGTTTTGTGCCTAGGGTCCTTCTCCTGCAAGTGGCGATATTACCCTACGGTACATGATCTACGGTCTGTTCCTGTGTCCTTCAATGAACGGAAGAGAAAATAGGTGAACATTAAGGGTTAGCAAGAGAGGGGGTGGTGATCAAATCATGTAGACGAGAGAATTACAGCTTAATATGACTCAATTTTTTAGACAAGTCAACAGTTCCAAATTCTACAAAAAAGGTCTTGAGTGTTTTTACCACTATGCGCCAATTCTTCAAAGCACATAACTTGGTAAACCATGCCTTCACAGAAGGTGCCTGCTTTAGTTTCTAAAACAGTGGAATAAGTGATTTAACTGAATTTGTGGGACCGTTTGTAGCGTCCCATTGGCTCATCTGTGCTATGAAATAGTAAGGTCCATGGATGAAAGTGAATTGGGACTCTCTGTATGGAGCTAATGATGTGATGGTCAACCAGTATTTTCTAATGATTAGGCAAGGCCACCATATATGGGCACTAATAACTATAGCTCCACAACCTCACCAGCAGAGCGCACAGAATTCAGGAAAAATGGAGTGTAATCTTACCAGAGTAAAATACCATCTAGAGGAGTTAAAATGAATTTCTGCAACGTGGGAGGAAGTGGAGGAAACATGTGCCAACTATAAGACCTTTGAGAGTCTGACAAAGTCATTCCCAGATCATCCTCCTAAACGGGTTAATATGTAGGCAAAGTTTGAGAACTCAGTTGGGATAGAGCTGTGTATAATAATGAAATACACCTAGTCGAAGTAGAGGCTTGTGAGAGTAACTCTTCCAGAGGGTAAACTTTTTGCATAGATCGAATTGGTTTAGGTAAGGCATGGAATAAGTGAGACAACTGCTTAAATCGCAATATTTTCATAATGGAGGGGCAAAGAGGACTCAGGGAGGTTAAAGGCTTCAGAGAACCCTGGTGAACTACATGATGCAAAAGCAGTGTGCCATCTTTAGAGCAAGTATGATAGTGGGAGTCTAAAAGGGGAGTTTAACACTATCCCTGCCAAGCCCTCGGGAACATTTTTCAATTCAGCTGGCCAAGCCATTTTTGCAATTTTCCCCATTGATTTTATTTTCAACTGCTGCGTTGCTAGTGTTTGTAAAAGACCCCCCAAACCATATATTTTCTGAAAGCGCAGGCCCAGTAGAATAAAAGGATGGTGATACTAAATTTGTAGGCCCTGCGATAATTGCGCAAATGTTTCTCAAATTAATATTAAACCGATAAAATTTACACAATTGATAGTAAAATATTTACTATCAAGCGGTTTATGAATGGGGAGAAGCCTCTATAGTGAGCACTACTCCGCATTCAAAAATTCATGAATGAACAGGAAGTGATGTAAATAACATCCTGTTCATTCATAACTTTGGACACATAGTACATAGTACACTGAGAACCAGGCGGTGCTGCCATGATATCACGGCGGCTCCGCCGGGATCTCAGCGTGTAAATGACAGTTCATCATCTCCTGGTTACCTAGTGACCAGGGGACGCTGAACTGTCATGAGAGCTTGTCGGAGCTGGCTTTGATATTACCGCTGGCTCCGACAAGCGGTCATTGTAATGACAGCTGGTCCCGTCCTGTCACTGCTAGCTCCGCCCAATAATTTTCTCCTTTTTCTATTCTGCTCGGTACCACAGAGGTTCCGAGTTATAGTATTTAGCTTCATATTTTATGGATATATTCCAGCAGGTCAAGAGCTTTCTTGAAATCATTTTCATTTGCCTTTTTGTTCTCCTCACAAATGTATAGCTGAAACATGAAAACAGAAGCATGCAGTATAAAGTTTTAGCTTTCAACTTTTGTAAATGATATGGAGAAATAGCTTGTAGTCTACATTCATTTGTGTCTTTTCTATTTGCCTAGTGTTTAGCTTAAAGAGATACTGTAAGTCTGGATTTTTTTAACAGGCTCAAGCATTGTGATGGGTGTAGGTAGTGCAGTGCAACTAGGAAAAGGAAAAAGTAGGTAATTAAGACTGCAACGTATTTCAGACAGGAAAGATCAAATGTACTAGCCTAATCATAGAAAAGCAATCTGTCTAATGTGCCTGTACATAACTATGCTTTAGGCTCAACTCACTAAGCTACAGGGCTTATGTTATGTGCCATAATATTCAATATTTTCAGCCATAAAAAAAGGGAGAATGGAGATTGAGGTGAACTAAAAAACAACAGGATTCATCTGAATGAAAAATTAAAGCCAGGAAAATGTAGGCTTTATTTGAAATTATCACGGAAGTGTACCTAGGACTAACTTTCCTCCG
The DNA here is from genome assembly GCF_000935625.1 of Nanorana parkeri. Taxonomy (NCBI): domain Eukaryota; kingdom Metazoa; phylum Chordata; class Amphibia; order Anura; family Dicroglossidae; genus Nanorana; species Nanorana parkeri. Next base: position 916,110 of record NW_017306783.1, on the reverse strand, counting down.
CCAGCACTTTATATTGCTATGACTAAAAAAAGCACCCACTCACACAATTGCAAGCTTTAGGCACTGTAAATATATGGTTAGATAACAATTAACATCAGATTACTATTTAATTCTTACCAAACATTTGTTTTTCCTTATTTTCAGATTACATGGTTTCTACAGCAAGAACTCATAGGAGCAATGTGGGCACTGACTTTGTTCAAAACTGCAATATCAGTTTTGCTACAATGCATCATGCGATCTCACATTACTCAAAAGCAACATTGCTGGTTAAGAACCTTCTTTACAAGCATGATGGTCTTCAGAGATGTCAACATTAACCAGCACTCATGATAAAAAGTCCAGATGGCGAAAGTCGTACAGCCTACGTGGCCAGTCATATAGGCACTTTGTGACGGGACGTACAGTGTATGTCTCCCGTCACGAGGGGGTTAATATCTAGGTAAAAAAGTATTTTACTGCAGCAGTAATTAACCCCTTCATGACTGAGCTTGTTTTTAGTTCAGCTGCAGATTTTCATTGTAATGGGTTAATTTTTATATTCATGATAATATAAAATGTTTTATTTAAATACAAAATGTTTAGGTGGCAAAGCAACGAAGTTGCAAGGACACCTATTGTTATTGTTCGTATTATTATTATTTTTTTAATTATTATTATTCTGCTGCTTTTTCAAATGACTGTTAGTCAAAAACTCATGAAACTTTGCACAATGGTAGAGCCCTGTGCTGCAGAGCTTATTACAACATAAAGGTCATAGGTTACATGATGTGGCAGCCATCTTGGTTTTTGCTTCCATTTTTGTGAACTATTCAGAAACCTGCTTCTCCAGAACCGCTAAAGCTACAGATGTACAACTTTCTGTGTGAGGTTATGCTTTGCTCTGTTATCTCATGTGTTCATTATAGCGCTATTGGTCACATGGTTTGGAAGCCATTTTGAATTGTGCAATATTCTGCAAACAACTTAAACTCTGAAACCATTTATCAGAATAACTCAATATGTTTAGGGCGACCTAATTTAAAATGGCCGTTGCAAGCCAATGGTATTTAGATAGTGTTATTATTATGGCCTTTTTTTCAAAAGCCTGTAATAAGTGCACTGTTACTCAAACTGATGCCAATTGGCCCAATGGCAATGCTCTATGCTGTGCATAATCTTTCGCAACATAAAAGTCATAGGTCACATTGCCTGGCAGCCATCTTGTTTTAGGTGATTATATTCAGCTCCATATTCAAACATTTGTTTCTCAGGAACTATTACAGCTAAAGATGTACAAATTGATGTGTAAGGTTATGCTGTTATCTGCACTCAGAACTGATCATTACAAGTCAATTGATCACGTTTCAGCGGCCATATTGAATTGTTCAAAATTCTACAAATATTCCTATTATTTTGATGCTCCTTTTTTCAAATGCTAATTATAACCACACTTATTTAAAAACTCATGAAATTTGGCACAATGGTAGAGAACTGTGCTGTGTTTAATCTTTGCCAACGTAAGGGTCATAGGTCGCATGCTCTGGTGGCCATGTTGGTTTTAGCAAACCTATTTCTGGCAATTTTTAAACATCTGTTTTTTCACAACCTCTAAATCTAAATATATACAAATTGCTATGTGAGGATATGCTGAGCTCTACAATCATATATGTTCATTACAAGTCATTTGATCACATGGTTGGGCAGCCATATTGGATTGTGCAATATTCTGCAAACAACTTCATCCCTGAAACCAAATATCAGAATTCAAAACTTTGCACATATGTCTAGGGCGACCTCTTCTACCACAGTTGTAAAAACAGGTCCGATCCCAAAATCAATATGGCCACCACAAGCCAATCACAAGTTTTTCCACTTACAAAGAAATTAAAGGTCTATAATTTTTATCATAGGTGTATTTTAAATGACAGAGACAGAATATAAATAAAAAACAACACATGATACAAATGTTATAAATTGAGTTGCAGTTCAGTGAGTAAAATAAGTATTTAATCGCCAAGCAAAACATGACTTTTTGGTGGAGAAAACCTTGTTGGCAAGCACAGAGGTAAGACATTTCTTGTAGTTGGTTACCAGGTTTGCACACATCTCAGGAGGGATTTTGGTCCACTCTTCTTTACACATCTTCCTTAAATCCTTAAAGTTTCTTGGCTGTTGCTTGGCAACTCGAAGTTTCAGCTCCCTCCATACATTTTCTATAGGATTAAGGTCTGGAGACTGACTAGGCCACTCCATGACCTTAGTGTGCTTCTTCTTGAGCCACTGCTTTGTTGCCTTGGCGGTATGTTTTAGGTCATTGTCATGCTGAAAAACCCATCCACGACCCATCTTCAGTGTTCTGGCTGAGGGAATGAAGTTCTCATCCAAGATTTTACAATAAATGGCCCCTCAATGCGGCAAAGTTGGCCTGTACCTTTAGCAGAGAAACAGCCCCAAAGCATAATGTTTCCACCTGCGTGCTTGCATGTAGGGATGGTGTGCTTAGGGTCATAGTCAGCATTTTTCTTCCTCCAAACATGGCGAGTCGAGTTTTTGCCAAAGAGCTCAATTTTGGTCTTATTTGACCGCAGCACTTTCTCCCAATCCTTCTCTGAATCATTTGGATGTTCATTGGCAAACTTCAGACAGGCCTTCTTGAGGAGGGGGACCTGCAGGATCTCAATCCATGGTGGTGTATTGTGTTACCAATGATTTGTTTGGCGACTGTGGTCCCAACTGCCTTGAGTATTCACAAGCTCCTCCCATGTAGTTCTGGGCTGATCCCTCACTTTTCTCATGATCCTCCTTACCCCCCATGAGGCGAAATCTTGCATGGAGCTCCAGATCGAGGACGATTGATGGTTATTTTGTATTCCGTCCATTTGCGAATAATCGCTCCAAAAGTTGTTTCCTTCTCACCAAGCTTCTTGCTGATAGTCTTGTAGCCCATTCCAGCCTTGTGCAGGTCTACAATCTTGTCCCTAACGTCCTTTGACAGCTCTTTGGTCTTGCCCATGGTGGTGAGCAGGGCTGGACTAACCATAGGGCAAACCAGGCACTTGCCCGGTGGGCCGGGCCAAACACAATCAACCTGATTGTGTTTGGGCCGGTCCGCTATGCCCGATGGCCTGCTCTGAGAGCTCCATTTATCATAGAGCACAGAGTGGCCACTCGGCCAGGCAGAACAGGAGATCTGCCCCGCCCCCATCACCAGCTGACATATGAGTCGGGAGAACTGTGCAGGACCCGCGCTGTCCTGTGAAAGATAACAGAACAGAGTCCAGGAGAAGTTGAGCTGACAAGGGGAGAAGAATCACTAGCAAAGTGAAGAGTTAGCAGAGCTCCACGACCCCATGCTGAACACACGGGGGGAATAGGCACAGGAGCCAAACTGAGGGGAGACACTGGCAGGGCCGCCGTCAGGGGGGTATGGCCGATAATCATATGAGGAGCCCGGGCCCCTTACATGCGTATCAGCTGTACAAGGGGCGTTACGGTAGAGGGAGGAGGTGGAGGCGGCTGGGCCACAGCAGAATCGGACTGGCGGCAGAGGAGGCCGGGTCCCAGGTGGGCTCTGTGGAGTCTCATGTGTGTCCTAAAACCAGTGCATTACTAATCCCCGAGTCCAGCGCGGTACTAATCCCTGAGTGTTACTAATCCCCGAGTCCAGCGCATTCCTAATTCCTGAGTCCAGCATGTTACTAATCCCCGAGTCCAGTGCGTTACTAATCCCTGAGTCCAGCGCATCACTAATCCCAGAGTCCAGTGCGTTACTAAGCCCTGAGTGTTACTAATCACTGAGCCCAGCGCATTACTAATCCGAGTCCAGTGTGATACTAAGCCCCGAGTCCGGCGCGTTACTAAGACCCGAGTCTTACCAATCCCTGAGTCCAGTGCCTTACTAATCCCTGAATCCAGTGCATTACTAATCCAGGAGTCCAGCGCATTACTAAACCCTGAGTGCGTTACTAAGCCCTGAGTCGAGTGCGTTCTTAAGCCCCGAGCCCAGTGTGTTACTAATCTCTGCGTCCAGCGCATTACTAATCCCCGAGTCCAGTGCGTTACTAAGCCCTGAGTGTTACTAATCCCTGAGTCCAGCGCATTACTAATCCGAGTCCAGTGTGATACTAAGCCCTGAGTCCAGCGCGTTACTAAGACCCGAGTCCAGCGCGTTACCAATCCCTGAGTCCAGCGCGTTACTAATCCCCGAGTCCAGTGCCTTATTAATCCCTGAATCCAGTGCGTTACTAATCCCTGAATCCAGTGCATTACTAATCCCGGAGTCCAGCGCATGACTAATTCCTGAGTGCGTTACTAAGCCCTGAGTCCAGTGCGTTACTAAGCCCCGAGCCCAGTGCGTTACTAAGCACAGAGTGTTACCAGTCCCTGAGTTTGACGTGTTACCAGTCCCAGAGTCTGCATTTGAGTGTAAGCTCCTCTGTACAGAGACTGATGTGACTGGCTCAGTCTTCTCAGTACAGCACTGTGGTATATGTCATAGCCAGGGGCAGACTGGCCATAGGGCATACCGGGCACTTTCCTGGTGGGCTGGGACGAACACGATCAGCCTGATTGTGTTAGACTCCGCCTGGCCCGCTATACCTGATGGCCTGCTCAGAGCAGTGCCAGCACTTTCAGGAGGCTGCATAGCCAGCCGCCTGAGAGCACCGGGTGGGGCGGAGGGTGTGCGGCCGGGCTTGAAAAGGGAGCCTGAGAGTGTAGTGTATCCAGGGGTGCTATGGAGCCCGGGGTGCAGAGGGACCCGTCCAGGACCAGGAAAAGGGGTCCCTTCAGGGGCAGACTTGGCTGGGGGGGGCGCTATAGTGTTCCCCAGGCGGCACGGAGGCGCTGGGGCTCTCAAGCTTGTGGCCACTGCAGGGTTGTTTCCTCCCGCTGTGTACAATGCGGGAGCTCTAGGAGGCGGGGCATCATGCTAGTTCCTGGACTAAGTAGGCTGTTGCAGTGTGTGACTGGTACCTGGGTATATTGTGGGGGGGGGCACGTGGGTAGTCACTATCTCTCTCCCTCCTCAGAGCCAGTATGGAACAAGAGGAACCAGTAGGAGTTTTTTTATTGCCCTGAATGATCCCTCTCTCTCTGCATAGCAGAGCCCTGAGTCCATTGCGTCGCAGAGCCCTGAGTCTATTGCGTCATTTCGGCACAGAGCCCCGAGTCTATTGCGTCATTTCGGCACAGAGCCCCGAGTCTATTGCGCCATTTTGGTGCAGAGCCCTGAGTCCATTGCGCCATTTCTGCGCAGAGCCCTGAGTCCATTGCGCCATTTCGTCGCACAGCCCTGAGACCATTGTGCCACAGAGTGCTGAGTCCATCGTGCTATTATGTTGCGTTGGCAAGTCCTGGGTCCAGTTCTGAGGGTTAGTAACATTATACTGCAAATCAGTGAAATTAATACCCATTGTAATTAGGAATGGACTCCGATACCAGTATTGGTATCGGTGCAGATACTGGGCATTTTCATGAGTAGCTGCACTTGTGAAAATGCCCCAATACCAAAAACCGACACCAGCGCTTTAAAGTTTCAAACTGAAGTGGCTGTCTCGCTTGCTGGGGAACTCGCAGCAGCCTTCTTGGGAACCACACAGTGCCTGTTTACCGTGCTTCTTCTAGCCCACACATCTTCCCTCTCCTGAGATCCTCCGTCCGAGAAGTCAGGCCGGCACCCCAGAGCAGAAGCACAAATTCATATACTATTATTCTGCATTGCTGTATAATGTATTGATGGGATTTGAAGTCCTCTACAGCCGGTACCATTATGCATTACTGTATAATGTATTGCTTGGATTTATAGTCCTTTATAGCTGATGGTTTTCTGCAATGCAGTATAATGTATTGCTGGGATTTGTAGTCCCACTACAGCTTGGAGTCAGTGGCAGTGGTAAAATTAAGTTGCAGTTACCATGCTACACCACTGTCCTAAAATAGTGTGTAATACACTACACATCTGTGTAAAAGACAGGTATATAGTGTATTACACAAGTATGCAGTGTATTACACAGGTATGCAGTGCATTACTGGAGTCAGTGGCAGTGGTAAAATTAAGTTGCAGTTACCATGCTACACCACTGTCCTAAAATAGTGTGTAATACACTACACATCTGTGTAAAAGACAGGTATATAGTGTATTACACAAGTATGCAGTGTATTACACAGGTATGCAGTGCATTACACAGGTATGCAGTACATTATACAGGTATGCAGTACATTATACAGGTATGCAGTACATTATACAGGTATGCAGTGCATTACACAGGTGTTGTTTTGGTCCGCCTATGTATGGAATTGGTGGTATTGTACCGACGTTGCTGGAGAACTCACCTGTACATGGTGCCCGGGCTGCAGAGGACTTCTGGGAAGGCATAGATCCGTTGAGGATATCACAAGATTTCTCAGTAGCAAGCTTCCTATTTAGTTGCAAGCTTGTGTGTCAACTGTATCCCTCCTGTACTTACCAGCAACTGGCCCTGCCACGCGATTGTGCTTCAGTGTTTGGCCCCACCCCTTGATTGCACCTCCATGTTTGGCCCCACCCCTGGGCTGCTCAGTCTAAAATGCCTGGGCTTATTATTTGTATCCAGTGCGTTACTAATCCCTGAATCCAGTGCATTACTAATCCCGGAGTCCAGCGCATGACTAATTCCTGAGTGCGTTACTAAGCCCTGAGTCCAGTGCGTTACTAAGCCCCGAGCCCAGTGCGTTACTAAGCACAGAGTGTTACCAGTCCCTGAGTTTGACGTGTTACCAGTCCCAGAGTCTGCATTTGAGTGTAAGCTCCTCTGTACAGAGACTGATGTGACTGGCTCAGTCTTCTCAGTACAGCACTGTGGTATATGTCATAGCCAGGGGCAGACTGGCCATAGGGCATACCGGGCACTTTCCTGGTGGGCTGGGACGAACACGATCAGCCTGATTGTGTTAGACTCCGCCTGGCCCGCTATACCTGATGGCCTGCTCAGAGCAGTGCCAGCACTTTCAGGAGGCTGCATAGCCAGCCGCCTGAGAGCACCGGGTGGGGCGGAGGGTGTGCGGCCGGGCTTGAAAAGGGAGCCTGAGAGTGTAGTGTATCCAGGGGTGCTATGGAGCCCGGGGTGCAGAGGGACCCGTCCAGGACCAGGAAAAGGGGTCCCTTCAGGGGCAGACTTGGCTGGGGGGGGCGCTATAGTGTTCCCCAGGCGGCACGGAGGCGCTGGGGCTCTCAAGCTTGTGGCCACTGCAGGGTTGTTTCCTCCCGCTGTGTACAATGCGGGAGCTCTAGGAGGCGGGGCATCATGCTAGTTCCTGGACTAAGTAGGCTGTTGCAGTGTGTGACTGGTACCTGGGTATATTGTGGGGGGGGGCACGTGGGTAGTCACTATCTCTCTCCCTCCTCAGAGCCAGTATGGAACAAGAGGAACCAGTAGGAGTTTTTTTATTGCCCTGAATGATCCCTCTCTCTCTGCATAGCAGAGCCCTGAGTCCATTGCGTCGCAGAGCCCTGAGTCTATTGCGTCATTTCGGCACAGAGCCCCGAGTCTATTGCGTCATTTCGGCACAGAGCCCCGAGTCTATTGCGCCATTTTGGTGCAGAGCCCTGAGTCCATTGCGCCATTTCTGCGCAGAGCCCTGAGTCCATTGCGCCATTTCGTCGCACAGCCCTGAGACCATTGTGCCACAGAGTGCTGAGTCCATCGTGCTATTATGTTGCGTTGGCAAGTCCTGGGTCCAGTTCTGAGGGTTAGTAACATTATACTGCAAATCAGTGAAATTAATACCCATTGTAATTAGGAATGGACTCCGATACCAGTATTGGTATCGGTGCAGATACTGGGCATTTTCATGAGTAGCTGCACTTGTGAAAATGCCCCAATACCAAAAACCGACACCAGCGCTTTAAAGTTTCAAACTGAAGTGGCTGTCTCGCTTGCTGGGGAACTCGCAGCAGCCTTCTTGGGAACCACACAGTGCCTGTTTACCGTGCTTCTTCTAGCCCACACATCTTCCCTCTCCTGAGATCCTCCGTCCGAGAAGTCAGGCCGGCACCCCAGAGCAGAAGCACAAATTCATATACTATTATTCTGCATTGCTGTATAATGTATTGATGGGATTTGAAGTCCTCTACAGCCGGTACCATTATGCATTACTGTATAATGTATTGCTTGGATTTATAGTCCTTTATAGCTGATGGTTTTCTGCAATGCAGTATAATGTATTGCTGGGATTTGTAGTCCCACTACAGCTTGGAGTCAGTGGCAGTGGTAAAATTAAGTTGCAGTTACCATGCTACACCACTGTCCTAAAATAGTGTGTAATACACTACACATCTGTGTAAAAGACAGGTATATAGTGTATTACACAAGTATGCAGTGTATTACACAGGTATGCAGTGCATTACACAGGTATGCAGTACATTATACAGGTATGCAGTACATTATACAGGTATGCAGTACATTATACAGGTATGCAGTGCATTACACAGGTGTTGTTTTGGTCCGCCTATGTATGGAATTGGTGGTATTGTACCGACGTTGCTGGAGAACTCACCTGTACATGGTGCACGGGCTGCAGAGGACTTCTGGGAAGGCATAGATCCGTTGAGGATATCACAAGATTTCTCAGTAGCAAGCTTCCTATTTAGTTGCAAGCTTGTGTGTCAACTGTATCCCTCCTGTACTTACCAGCAACTGGCCCTGCCACGCGATTGTGCTTCAGTGTTTGGCCCCACCCCTTGATTGCACCTCCATGTTTGGCCCCACCCCTGGGCTGCTCAGTCTAAAATGCCTGGGCTTATTATTTGTCCCAGTCCGGCCCTGGTGGTGAGGTTTTAATGGAAGAAAGATTCTGTGGACAGGTGTCTTTTATATACCTAACAAGTCGTCGTTAGGAGAACCTTCTTAAATTGACAGGACTAATCTGTGTACCACATAGCCAGTCTGTGGGAGCCAGAATTATTGTTGGTTGGTAGTGGATCAAATACTTATTGTAGTCACTGAACTGCAACTCAATTTATAACATTTGTATCATGTGTTTTTTTTCTGGATTTTTGGTTGATATTCTGTCTCTATCATTTAAAATACACCTATGATAAAAAAATTATAGACCTTTAATTTCTTTGTAAGTGGGCAAACTTACAAAATCTGCAGGGGATCAAATAATTATTTCCCTCACTGTATGTGCGTTTGTACTTTTGTATGCACACCCTAATGCAATAGGCTGTGCACACCAATGTATTTGGAGTAAGGAACATAGTAACATGGTAGGTAATGCTAAATAAAGACATAGGTCCATCAAGGTGTGTGTGTGTCTAGTCTAGTAGTTCCCATATCCTTGTATATTTAATGACTCAAGAAGCTCATCTAAAAGTCTCTTGAATTTATCTATGCTATCCGCAGACACTACTGACTGTGGTAGGGAATTTTTACTACTCACACAGTAAAAAAAAAACAAAAAAAAAACACCCTCGCAAAGTCAGAGTAAACTGCCTTTCTTCTTACCTCTTGTTATGCCCTTGTATCACCAATAGATTTCTCGCTATAAACATCTTGTTCCCAATATTGTGGTCCCCATTAATGATTTTGAAAATGTCATTTAGGATCCCTCTCAAGCACCTCATTTCTAAGGAGAACAAGTTTAATTTCTTGAGGTGAACTTCATAGCTCAAGCCTTCCATTCCTTTTATTAATATTTTAGCCCTTTTTTGAACTCTCTCAAGTTCAAGAAAGTCTTTCTTGAGGGTTGGTGACCAAAACTGAACTACATACTCAAGGTGAGGCTGAACCAGTGATTTAGAAAGTGGTAAAATTATGTTTTTTATCCCTTGCCAAAATCCCTATTTTGATGCAGGATAGTATCCTGTTTGCTTTGCTGGCCGCTGCTTGGCATTGCATGCTACTGTTGAGTTTGTGATCTATGAGAAACCCCAGGTCTTTCTTCATTTTCGACTTCCCCAATGGAGCACCCTTTAAGTAGTACTTAGCACACACGTTCCCTGCTCCCATGTGCATAACCTTAAATTTTTCAATATTAAATCGCATTTGCCATTTTGCAGCCCAGGCCTCAATTTGATCTAGGTCCTGTTCAAGTGAATCTATATCATCTTGAGAACTTACCGCCATACACAGTTTAGAATAATCTGCAAACACAGAGACAGAACTATTTATTTCAATCTCTATGCCGTTTATGAAAAAGATAAACAGGATTAGTCCCAGGACTGAACCCTAGGGCATCCCACTCATGTTTGCCCAATAAGAAATTAACCATTCATTACTACCCTCTGGAATCATTTGCACAGGCAGTTTTCCACCCATGTACATACACATTCATTGAAACCCATAGACCTTAGTTTATGAATTGATTAAACATTTGTGGGGTACTGCATCAAATGCTTTCGCAAAGTCATGATACACCACATCTACTGGTATTGCTTTGTCTACAATACAACTCACTTCCTCGTAGGACTGTCAATAGATTGGTCTGACAAGAATTGTCCTTCATGAAGCCATGTTGATTGCTACTTATTATACCATTTTCATAGGCAAATTACTGCATATAGTCCCTTATTATTCCTTCAAATATTGTATTATTGAAGTTAGGCTGACTGGCCTATAGTTATCAGGTGTACTTTGTTTCCCCTTTTTGTATATTGGTACCACATTTGCTTTCAGCCAATCAGCTGCCTGATATTAAAGTGTCCATAAAGATTGTGAACAGTGGTCTGGTCATGATCTGGCTAAGTTCCCTGAGCACCTGCGGATGTAACCCATTCAGTCCTGGAGATGTTTACATTTAATCTATCCAGACTCTTAACTCTGATCTCTGACATCCACTGAGATACAGTAAGTCTGATGTTACCAGAGCTGCTGCCTTGTTCATTAACTCTGCCTGTCTCTTATGTAAAGACAGAGTTAAAGAATGTGTTTAACACACAGCTTTCTCCCTGTTACTAGTAGCCAGCTTCTGTGTTGCGATATATGAGAATTTTAATGGATGATTTCAGACACACACAGATTTGCGAAAGAGACGTAGGTTCTGTTTGTTTATTGACAGAGAGCTAGTTTCTCACAATGGACGGTGCCTTCTAAACAGACCAGACTGGTTTTTGGACAATGGTGTGGCTGCCCTGTATTGTTTCCCCATTATTCATATCACAATGGGATGGTGTTATGGGGAAGCCTTGTGTGAACAGTCACACCTAGGTTGGTCAAGACTCAAATCAAATACTACTGATGGCAATTCTTGATGCTTTGCTGCCACCTAGAGGTGGGAAAGTAAAATGCATGGCATTTCACTTTTATAAAAGTTTTAAGGGGCAACACCCACATTTAGTCCCAAGTAGTGTCACATAGCAGGTATCTCAGCTTATTAAAAGTTAGCCCTTATTAAAATTAAGTGTTCTTGTTGTGCCAACTTGTCTATGTTTCCTGTAGTTCACTGTGAACTATATAATTCTATGATCACTGTTCCCCAGATTATCCCCAAATTACCACATCAGTAATCAGCTCTGTGTTGTTTGTAATTAATAAATCCAACAGAACATATTTTCTAGTTGGGGTTTTGACCATTTGTCCCACAAAATTATCACACCACGTGTTCAAGAAGTGACAGGCCTTAAGTGTGCGGTTTCATCTGCCCAATCAATATCAGGAAAGTTGAAGTACCCCATAATTATGACATTGCCTTGCATCCCACGTTTTTTATATCTATGTAAATAGTTAAATCTCCTCCTCCTCCCTTATATTTGGGGGCCTGTAGCATATTCCTTCTAATAAATTACCATTTTCACAGTAGCTACTCACTATTGTAAGAACTGCTTCACATGCCAGCAATACAATGCAGGGTAACCTATTAAACCTCAAACTGCTGCATCCACCATGTCCTTGGGGGTTCTTTCATAAATGTGCAAATGGATTTTATTGAGATGCCGAGACAAGCACATTACTGTAGTGTTAAAATGGTGGGTGTATCTATATATATGTGCATTGTGAAAATTGGATCTTCAGGAAATATCCAGGTAACCTAATTTCTTTTCCATAGAGTAGCATTTAATCCCAAAACAGATAAATAGAAACAGTCCGACAGAGTAATAATCAAAATAAAATATCTAGATCTATGATGACAAAGGTTCCATAAGGACCCACTCCATAGAACCCACAGCATATATTTCCAATCTATATATACAACTATGCGTTTTTCTTCATGACTCTGATTCCCCCCCAGCCACTTAAGGCTCTGAATTCATATACAGTTTAGTGCCATTCACTAACAGTGAAAGGATTTCCAATTGGCTGGTCTAATTACCCCTTTGATGCTAGTTAACTAAACGGGTTTTGAAAAACGTTCGCACAGCTGTTCCATTGTGTACAATCAACACCCTGAAAACAGTATGGTCAACTGGTCAAGAAACTTACACAATAAAAACCTAGTTAGCATAGATGTGTTAAATAACATCAGCCAAAATAATTTCCTTCAATACATAAGCATACACCCTAAATATACCCCTAATATATCTATTTCAATCATAATTTACAACAATTACCAATATATTTTGGTTGTATTGTGCACTCTGATTGTATAGAAGGATACGCTTGCACCCATGCAGATGCTAAAACAGTGGCAAAAAAACTTTTACAGGAATACATTCCTAGGTAAGGATTTCCCCACTCCTTTTTTCTGAAAGTGGTAATCGCTTTACAGGACAGATAGTTCAGAATGTATCTAAAGCATTACGTTTAACCTATCACCTTCATTGCTCTCATCATCCTCAAAGTGCGGGTGCAATAGAAAGGGCAAATGGGACTCTAAAAAAACAAAATTGCAAAAATCTGCTCTGAAATCAGATTAAATGGCCAGATGCTCTTTTCCCAGCTCTCATGTCTATAAGGAGCATCCCTGCTACAACAAGAAAACATAAATTATCCTCCTAAAAAATATTGATGCATAAACCAATGACTACAGGAATTTCTGCAGAATTGTTAGTGTTGCATCATGCGATACAGGATGATCCATACCAAAATATGTTGTGTCACTAACAAAATTACCCCAGTCTCTTTACCCCCAGGTTAAAGTTGCACAGCCAACAGAGAACAAAGAAAAGGTGCACCACTTGGAACCTGTGGACTGGGTGATAAAGATTTTCCAAGAAAGAACTGCTTAACACCAAGGTGGAAGGGCCCCCAACAGATCCTGCTCTGCACCAATACAGCTGGTAAAATCAACAACAATGCATCGTGGATTCACGTGACACATCGCAAGCTGGTTCCACCTCCTTAGTAATGTTCTAATTATGATTGTACATTTTTTTACATTTAATATCTGTAATGGAGCTGAAAAAGAAAGGAGGGATATGCTCAGTTTTAAATTAACAATGCTGTATTTATGTGCTAGATGTCACAAGTCAGGTGCATTTTTCAGTACATAAGGTGGTAAAGGAATTGCAAGATTCTAGGGTTATTCCACACAAGGGTTGGGATTTTGGACTAAGCCGCTGGTTCAGCACCATTGGGTCAGGATTTCTACATGGACTGATGCTGATGGTGACTGGATGCTTAATCGTGTTCTTTCTCTTCCACCTCCTTAGGTCACTCCTCGCTCGATGCCTTACTCCCTCTCCCAACATGATACAACAAGAAAATAAATGTTGTTGAACTTCAAACCTTATACAATGGCTTGTGAAGTTTTGAATCTGACAATATGGATGAAGAATTTGCAAGGCTGAATGTGATTCTCCAAGATTGAGCACTAAAAGTCTGATTTTCTTATACCTGGTTGTACTTTCTCTGCTGCGCTACGAAGTACAAAAGAGGGGACTGGGAGTCAAGTAAAGAGCAATCTTGCACTCACTCTTGTTTTGGATTTTATTATCCTATGCCTGCATTCATATTGCTTCAAGATTCACCATCCTTTACCTATGAAGTTTTGAACTATTCCAATCAGTGGTGCACCGGAATGACATTTTAAAACTGAAACAAAACAAAAAATGTCAGGCCAAAACCTTAAATAATTTTTTTTTCTAACCCTTTAGATGTAGAACACTTCCCATTCATAATTGGGGACACATGAAACATACTATGACCTCAAATATTTACAAACATTCAGCGATCAGCTGTTCGCTGACTGCTTGTACCCGCACTCCATCCTGACTCGCTGTCACATGAGGCTAAGCCAGTGGTGCAGGGAGAACTCTGTCAATTTTGACAGCTGACTCCTCCCCCCATACTGCTAGTTCAGCCACCCGCGACAGCTGTCTCCGCCCCCACACCACTCTCCATCCTGATTTGTCATAGGAGGCCGAGCTGGGTCGGTTCGTGAGGAGAACTCGGCCTCCTGTCACAGGTGTACCCGTTCTCCATCCTGACTTGCTGTCACAGGAGGCTAAGCCAGCGGTGCAGGAAGGAGAACTCTGCCTTTTTTGACAGCTGACTCCACCCCCCCTGCTAGTTCAGCCACCTGTGACTGCTGTCTCCGCCCCCACACCGCTCTCCATCCTGATTTGTCACAAAAGATAAAGGGGGCGGTGCTGGAGGAGAGCCTGGCCTCTTCTGACACGCTGTCCGCTCACAGAGCTCTCCTCCTCTGCCGGTTTCCTGACTGTCTCTCTCCTCCCCACTGGACACTGCGTTGTGTCAGAGGGGACACAGAGGCGCGCCCACTGGGGAAGAGAGAAACTAGTAATGAACCGCAATTTTGTCCGAAAGATGGTACTTGCGCCATTATGCCCAAAGTGCCATTTTCGAACAATATGTTTTGCCGGCTGAAATTTCTACATTCCAGTAAGGTGTCCTTGGGGATGGGTTTTGAGTGAGGCCTTAGGGTATGGTGGAAGTGTGGAATGCGTGTTATCACTCTTGTCTCTTATTTGCACCTGTTCACTGAGTACTTTGCCCAAGGCAATGCATGTCTATGGTCAATGTTTCCTGTTTTACTGCTTCTAATTCACTCCCTTGTAATCTCTCGCCTCAACTATTTTAACTCTCTCCTTGTTGGCCTAACCCCTGTTCAGTCTGTCATAAATGCTGCTGCCAGACTCATCCGCCTTACCAACCTTTCAGTGTCCACCACCCCTCCCTGCCAATCTCTCCACTGTCTCACACTTGTCCAACAAATAAAATTGAAAATATTAACAACATCCACAGCCATCTACAACTACGCCCCAAATTACATCACCAACCTCATTTTAAAATATCACCGTAATTTCTGTTCCTGGCAGGACCTCCTTCTCTCCAGCTATCTCGTTAACTCCTCCCATGCTCGCCTCCAGGACTTAACCAGAGCCAATACCATCCACTGGAATGCCCTACCACAATCTGTCTTCTCATCTCATATTCTGTCCACCTTTATGCGATCCTTGAAAACTCATCCTTTCAGGGAAGCCTATACCACCTCAACATAATACCTGTCATTTTACCAATTCCATTTGCTTATTCCACACAATAATTACCTTTTGTATCACTTAAACCTCCTACTAGATTGTAAGCTCTCACGAGCAGGGCCCTCCTAACCCTCCTGTATTTAAATTGTAATGTAACTGTACTGTCTCCCTCCATTTTGTAAAGTGGTGCAAAAACTGGTGCAGTATAAATACTGTATAATAATAATATTTCTCCTGCTTCAGGGGTTTGTTCGTAAAAATCTGGAAATGTACAAATCAGTAACATAACCCCTTAGATAAGGACTCTCAATAGAGCTCAACTATATACTGTCTGAGATTAGGGTGTACCACTCTAACTGGCTGTCCAATAAGACAGGAGAAGCTGGCCATTCCATTCTCAACTAATTTGACAGACATGTTTTTGACCAGAACTTTAAAAAATGAATAACTGTGCTGAGTTACAAGTTTGAAATGCAAATGTATGATTAGTAGTTCTAGCTGTCAGTTCTGTACCTATAGAGAGCAAATACTTAAGCTTTATGCTTAGCAAAACTGGTACTGAAACAAAGAAACTCAAATTAGGAATAACCAAACTTTTGCCGTTGTTTCTAATAACTGTGGAGAGCACGGTATGCAAGTAAAAGTTATTAAATTTTTCCATAACTGGAGTCTGGGTATCAGGCACTAGGCACGAATGTCACACCTTAGTCTGTACAGATTGCAATCATTGAGTCAGCTAGCCTGTTTGAAGCAAGTATTGGCTATCAACACCCTGTTGTGAAGAAATCCTAATTAAGAACTTTTTGTATAGTGGTTTTAGACTATACAATAGAGCTGGACAACCTGCACAGGCTTATATGCTGGCACATTTTTTAACAAAACCCTTGCTGGGCTTGGAGGCCTAGAAAGACTTGGTCTGGGTTGAGACCTCTGTTTTGAGGAAGAACCTTGGAGGATTTGGACCTTTTCTCCTGCAAGAAAAAGGCGGAAGACTTTCTTATTAGAGGACTTTAGCTTCTTATCTAGAGAAGGAGTATTCTTTTCTCGTTTTCAATGATTTTTTAAATTAACATTAACAGTCGCAGTACATACAATATCAATCACAGTGGTGATCACCGAAATACAATAAAAAATATAACAGAGCAGCTATGTGAGAGATGATTAACCCAGTCACAGTACAGCATCCAGAGTACACACAAAGTAATGGAGATAATTCCCCCAGGGCACTTCTGACTAATGGTGGGATATTCCATAGTAAAACAAAAAAAAAAAATGCTGCGTTGAGAGTCTGGCTATACAACTGGGACAACAGCAGTATGCACTAGGAAAAAGTCAGATGGCTAGACTAAAGAAAAGAACAACTGGTGATATTAAAGAGGAAAGCAAGCATATAGGTGAGCAGAAAAGAACAGGTCAAAGAAACAAGCAGAGAGAAGAAAATAAAAATG
>NW_017306783.1:855533-899241 GCF_000935625.1 Nanorana parkeri | reverse complement strand
AAAAGCACAGATAATAGAAGTTTATCTCTAACAAACCAATGGTGTCGGCTTTCACTTGCTACCTGTGTGCGTGATGACAATATTGGACAAGGGTGTTTGGGCAATAACAACCATCTATTGTTGATGTCACAGCCATATCTAGCAAACAAGCAATGTATGATCACAATGGAGCCATTGCTAGTTTTCAAATTATGTGCATATGCTTGTAGCTGCAACTTTATTTTGCTCTCTGCCTTTGCTAGAGAATGACGGGCAGAGAGCAAAACCACAAATGAGGAGGGAGGCAGGGAGTATAACTCCAGCTTGTAGGCCCTGGACAACACGGTTTGAACCCAGACATCAGGTATGCCCTGAGCCAATAAGCCAAATGGGTTTACAGCTGACCCTCCATCTGTGAAAGTGGAGGATCTCCCTTCATTTCAAAGAGGGTTTGTCGCAGGATGTGGAGGGCCAACCCTTGTGTCTGAATTGAGAGCCCTGTTAGGGCAAGAGGCCTGAGGGCTGGGAAGGATGAAAGGAGCTTTTCTTGAAGGAAGTGGAAGCTCTAGAAATGGGAGGCTTAGGCTGCGTCTTTTGGGGCAAGAATGGACTTAGGCACCTACATTAAGGAGTTCCCTGGGGATGAAAGCATTCTCATATTGCATAAAGATGGAAAGAAGATCCATTCTGAAAATTTGGCGGAGATTGCCCATAAGACCATCAATGCAGAAGCATAAGGCTGCAGGAAAAAATTCTAACTCCAAGAACTTCTGGACCTGTTACGATGAAACCAGAGTTCTTAGCCATAGCTTTAGACCATACGGACAAGGTCTGACAAACCAATATGGTTACAACAGCAGCATCTGTAAGGGCAAATAGGGTTTCCAACCTCTTGTCTTTACAAACTGGATTGTCCTGGACAGGGGCAGTAAGGGCCGTATTAAGACCATTGTGGTAAATTCCTCTCTAGACAGAGTTAGAAGGAGACCTTGGGGGCCAAGGGAAGACCCTGAATTCAGCAATGAGGGGGACAAAAATAGCAGCATGGGACTCATGGTAATGATGTCCCTGGTGGGGGTAGAGCTCTCTTCTGAAGCATGGTCCGAGCTCCTGAGCTCCCCACCCTTGCATCCCTGCCATGTGTGTCCCCCAGAATACTTACAACCATAGTGAGGTTGTGCAGCATGTGTGCAGCCCCAGCCTTAAAGTGACAAGCACACAAATGGTTAATGTGTACTAAAGCAAATAAATTATTCCACTTGGGGTGCTGGGTTATGTGGTTACCTTGGGTCATGTAGTAATGGCAAAGAACTTGCGCTAATGGAAGTAATAAATAATCAATTATATATAAAAGTAGATAAAAGGAATAAAAATTACAATTTAATTAAAAATTATATTAGATTGTTCTGGAAGGGTAAGGGAAGCTGCTGAACAAAAAGGCACTCAGCCCCTATTCGGATGTATTATTTCAAAAAACGTACAGCGCTAGCCGTCCTTTAGATGTAAATATAAGAACTCAGACGTTGAGATCAGGATTAAACAAGTGCTATTGAAAATTAATAATTAATGATTAATAAAACATTCAGTGAAGGGGTGTATCTCAAAATCTTCAATGTGAATCAATTGTGTGAACAAATAAAGTTCATAAAATATCAAAACAGACAATGTATATATTTCTATAATAAAATGTGATAGGCTGTGAATATATGTATCATGTGTAAGTGATTCTTGTTAATAAATAGTGAATGGACAAACAATGTGTACCACTTAAAAAATGAAACAAAAATAAACTTTTTCCAATGTATTTGTGAATAGTCCAAATCTTTTGTAGTTTTTTTTGTAGTTTTTTTATATATATAGTCTTTAGAAATCCATAAATATAAGACACTTCGACAGTGAAAATTCAGTGCAATAATGTGTCCAACGAAAATCCAAAAAACGAGGAAAAAATAATGAAGAAAAAATGAAGACAAAAATAAAAAATAAAAATAAAACAAAATGTAGAAAAAAATGTAGAAAAAAATGTAGAAAAAATGCAGCGAAAAATCCCCTCAAGGGAATGCACTCACCAGATCCGAAGATGTTAAACACGTTTGTTTCATCAAGGTAAGTCTGCAGCTCCGTCTTTAATTTCCATGCTCGATCAGGCTTCAGGGAAGGAAAGGTCTTCCGTTTTACCCGTGATGTTTAAACGGAATATCCTCGTATTTTAGAGGTCCCTCCGGTGGGATATCCAATCATAAAAAATAAGACATACGCTCATAGCGTAGTAAAACCCAGGTTTATTATAGTCATACAGCATACAAGTTTAAAAAGAGCGCTAAAATATGTTTAAAAAAGCCGGCTGGTCACTTTAGGCGTGATTCCTATTAGACTGGATCAAATGATGTGAGAATAGGGGGCGGGCCTATTCTCACGTCATTTGATCCAGTCTAATAGGAATCACGCCTAAAGTGACCAGCCGGCTTTTTTAAACATATTTTAGCGCTCTTTTTAAACTTGTATGCTGTATGACTATAATAAACCTGGGTTTTACTACGCTATGAGCGTATGTCTTATTTTTTATGATTGGATATCCCACCGGAGGGACCTCTAAAATACGAGGAGCGCTGTACGTTTTTGAAATAATACCTTGGGTCATGGCTGCGCATACCAGAGAGGTATTTTGGTCTATGGCGCGGCAGAGGTCACAAAGAGTAGAAATATAGACACAGGCACTCCAATAGCAAATCAAATACGTCTATTTATTGATGTATATGCAGCAAAGCATGATACACTTAATGCAACATTTCGGGGTGTCACAGGATCCTCTTCATTCAGGCAGCGCTCCCTCCTGCGACCCCGGACGGACGAGGGAGCGCTGTCATCATGTCGGTGAGGAGGAGAGAAGCCGCCCGGAGGAGTGCCTGACTCAATGGCTTCATTTCCACTCGCCCCACGCAATTTTCACTCACAATTTGCGAGGGGGCGAGTGGAAATTTTGAGCCCTGGTATATGGTATAGCAAATGATTTCAGTTCATCCAAAACAAAGCCTGTTTTGGGGTATATTTTGAGTTTTATGATATCATTTAGTAGTTAATCTACGCAATTAACATACCTTGATTAATTCTAATGGTGTCAGCACAGGCATCATGTTTAATTCCATCTTTTCCCCCTCTAGAATCTCGTTCTTATCTGTAATCTCATGAGATCTCCAGGAAAAGCTCTTTAACAAAAACAAAAAAAAAAACCCTAACAGTCTGTATACAGTGTTAATTTCAACAGAATATAACATGGAGATCAATTAAAAGCTGTGAAATAATTTCAATTTTCTACAATGGTAATAACTATCAAACAAAAACAAAAAAGGATGTTTTACTCACCGTAAAATACTTTTCTCTGCGGTCATTCAAGGACACAGCTGAAATCCCGCGATCGTACGATAATCAGCAGGTGTATGGAAGGCGTGCGATCGTTTCTACTGTACGGTCGCACGTCTTTTGTCTCCCAAGCAGGCTGGAAAACTTGACGAGAATCGTACGATTGTTGACGGGCTAGTGGCGTTCTCGGGAGACAAATGCTGCGCGGGCCGGTGTGCACAAGCGCACACTGCCCGTGCGGCATTGGAGTCATCGGAAGCCAGCCCCTCAGCGGGGCGGGCTTTCGATGATTGCAAGTACGATCTGCCTGTCCAAGATGGGCAGATCGTACAAGCTTTTAATTAGCTTACAACCATCGCAAGACAAAAGTCTTGCAATGGTTGTAAAGTGTATGGCCAGCTTAAGGATCTTGACCATATGGGTTTTATATCACCACCTGCAGGAGTAGAACGCTAGGCTAAAGAACAAAAAACAGCTCAGGGGCGGCCAAACCCGCTGACTGCAACAATCAACCCAGATCAGCATGCAGAAATGGTAACACTGTAAAACCATAATGAGGGTGAGTGTTGTGTCCTTCAATAAATGCAGAGAAAGGGATCTTATGGTTACATAGTATTTGAGGTTGAATAAAGACATTAGTCCATCAAGTCCAACCTATTAGGATCTCATTCTTAGGAGTACTACTTGTACCCCCGTATATTACGGTCCCTTAGGGAATCGTCCAAAAGTTTCTTGAACAATGCCATACTCTTTGCTGAAATCACCGCCTGTGGCAGTGAGTTCCAGACCCTGACTGCTCTAACTGTGAAGAACCCCCTTCGCCCCTTGTGCTGGAATTTTTTTTCCACCAATTTTAGGTGGTGGCCTCTAGTTTTTGTAATGGAGTTAATTTTAAATAGTTTATCGCTAATGTTGCTACCACCATTGAACATCTTGTACATGGAAATCATATCCCCCCTTAATCTCCTCACCTCCAATGTGAACATGTTTAAATTTAGTAGCCTCGTCTCGTAGCTCTGGTCCTCCATACCCCTAATTAGTTTGGTTGCCCTCCGCTGGACTTTTTCCAGCTCGAGGACATCTTTTCTTAGTACTGGTTATAGGTTTAGTCTTTGATCTTTTGCTCCCTAAGGGTATAGACTTTGAAGTAGCAGTATGTAGTGTGTTTTTAAAAAAAAATCCCACATCTGGTCTGTGTTTAGGTTGTGAGTACAAAAATCCTATTTTCTCTTACATTCATTAAAGAACACAGCTGGATCCTTAGGATCTTGACCATATGGAATGTCCCAAAACAGCATCATAGAGAGTGGGCAAAACAGAACATAACATACCCACAGTTGAGGAGGCACTCACACTGCTGCCTGCAAGACCTTGCGGCCAAAAAGTTGCCCTTGCACTAGCTGGTCAGCCAACTCAACATACACCAGGGAAACTTGTTCGGCGACTAATCCTGACCTAACATTTGTGCCCATTCCATCAGTGTGTGCGTGACCAAGGCCGAAGCCAGGACCAGCCTAAGCAGAGCCCCAGCGACCAAGCGCTGGCACTTCCTCCTTGCTAACAGAGGAGATCAGATTCGGTTCTACCAACATAGAGGAAATAGGATCAGCACCAGACGGTTCCTCATCGGAAACCTCTGAAGAGGAAGGAGAAGGACGCTTCTTAGAGGGCCTCTGTAGCAAGGCTTTCTCAATACGGGAGACAAAACCCACTTCCCACTGAGGCAGAGTAAGGGGAGGACACCCATTGCCACTGCCTAGTAAAACACTGCCTGCCCAAGCCCATATGCTGGCACCTCCCGCTCCTCACAGTGGTGGAGGGGTCACAAACAGAGGAGTCTGCCACAGCAATCCAGAGGACAGGCAGGTAGGATCAATTCTTCCCGGCTCCGCCGACAAGCTAGCAATGCTGAAACTAATAATGCTCCCTGCCCCCTCCTGCCCAGTGAATAAAGGCATAGAAAAGGAGGGGGGATGGGAGCATCCAGCAGGCAAAGTGCAAGGGAACCCCTAGCAATACAAGTAGGCCCATAATGAGGCGAGGCACAGAGAGCCTCATACATACACTCACCTACAAAGGAGGGACAGGACACCCTCAGCCTACAGCAGATCGCCTCCAACAGTAGTCCGGGCGCTGCTGCCCCACAAGGTAGTACTGTGACTGACCACCTGGTGATTGGTCTCACACACACCCCAGGAGAAGATCATCCTCCAGGCCGCTCAGCGAAAGCAGAGTCATCACAGCCTATCTAGCTGGAGCAAAGAACTGCATACGCTTGTAGAACTACAGTTGGGTGACTACCAGGATCTATATATCTGGGCTGTCGCACAGGTAGCGGCTTGATTGAAAATCAAAATACAACAAAAAATGGGGAAAAAAGTCCTAGATCTAACAATAAAATGAGGACAAAAAAAATCCTAGGTCAAAACTCCTGAACGCTAGGCAAAAAAATGGATTGTTGCAGTCAGTGGATTTGGCCACCAGCAGTGACCATTCCTGGCCTGTTTTTTGCCTAGTGTTCTACTCCTGCAGCTAGTGATATAAAACCCATATGGTCAAAATCCTAAGGATCCAGCTGTGTCCTTCAATGAATGGAAGAGAAAGGTGCCTTTGTGAACATTAGATATAGAGTAAGGGCCCAATTTATGAAACCACACTATGGCCTTACTGCATTACATTTACATACTGTTAAGCAATATGTTCTGCAACTGTGCATTATGCTCCAAAGCAAGCAAAGAGCCATTTACTTCAAAGAATGAAAAAAAAACCCACCCCCCAATAAAAAAAATGACAAAGTATTCTCTGCAGGATAATGCACGGGCTCCACACCACAGTCTACATTCATGGATCACTCAATATTCATAAAATACAGAGGTAGTGTTACATAAACACAGTGGTGTCTGACAGAGAGGATAGCGATATCCACTCTCCTTGGAATGTAGCCTTAGGTATCTGAGGACAAGTATGAAGATCAAGTATTTATACTTTATAAACCTGAGTATATAAGAGCAGATTGATCCAAACTGTGAAGGATCATAACATTTTCTATTCACAATAGCCTGAAAGCCTAAATTGAATGAATTTCTAAAGATTATTATAAAGATTATAATTAGAATATTTGAGGATCCTCTATCTCGTTCATCAAATTTTTACAGTGCCACAACAATGAAGACTGCTGATAAAAAAGAGACATTGACAATTACCTTCAATCTTATCTTGTAACATATCTTCACGGAAATCAGATGCTAAAGCAGCCAATTTGCTCAGTGCTAACAATGTCTTTTTCTTACTAAAGATCTGTCTCTCCATGTCTGCGAGGTTATGCAGTGTTCTGTGTGCCTGCAAAAAATATGAAAATAGAAATTAGAAAAATAGGATTTTGTACTTACCATAAATACTCTTCCCAGAGTACATTGACACAATACTTCATATTTATATAAACATGGGTTATACTACCATCTACAGGCCTGGACAATAGGCACAAAAAACAAAGGCCAGCCTCTAGGTGTCACAATCTCTCTCAACTAATCTGCTCAGTTGTAGCAAGCGGTATGAAAAACATAACAATCTCTACCACAAGAAGGGGGGGACCTGTGTCCCTAACTGGACTCCAAAATGATGGGACACAGCACTTCCCATTCAAGAACCATAGGGCGTTCCCAAAAACTGGGGATGAACACACCCCAACAGTAAACAGGCAAATCAAAGCAGAACAATTGAAACTGGGGGCTCACATAGATGCCCACAAAATGTTGCAACTGAAAAATATCATCCAATGATGCTCAGACATCCACCAGCTAAGAATCGGCGAAATTGTGAGCCCAAGTCTTGCAAGCCTGAGATACAGAGATGCCTGATTACGAAAAGCTCAAGAAGCAGTTTCATTATCATTGCTAGACACGGCTCACCTGTCCCGTTCTGATCTCCCGACGAAAAAACTACTGGCCAGGGTCTGGGTGTCTGTTAGAGCCCTCCTGGGGCTTTCTGAGGTTCCCACCATTACCCCACTATGGGATAATGGCAGATTGCCTGAAGTACAGAAACTGAGGGGATTTGTCTCATGGAGGAGGGAGGGGATTCACCTCATATCACAGGTCTATGATGCAGGCACTCTATGCTTATTCCAACAGCTGCAGTCCAGATTTAATTTGCAGAGGACCCAATTCTTTCAATATCTCCAGTTGAGGCATGCCCTGTCTGTACACCCGGGGACTAGTCCACTACAAATAAACAAGGTTCCACTCCTGGACCAGATTGCAATATCTACGCATACCAAAAGGTGTTATCTCCCTGTTATACTCCCATCTACTCTCCCACTTTCTGAGGAAGTATCCTCTCCACTGTAGATCCGCATGGGAGGAGGACCTGGGGGCCCTCATGGAGGAGGAAAGGGAGAGCGCCATGGCCTCGGTGGGTGCCTCCTCTTTGTCCTCCTCTCACAGGCTGACTCAGCTTTTTATCTTGCACAGAACGTACCGCACCCCAGTTTTCCTCTTTAAAATCGGAGTGAGAACAGACTCTAAATGTCCTAAATGTGGTATCGAGCCCGGGTCCCTTATACACCTTTTGTGGTGATGCCCCAAATTAGTGAGATACTGGGATGCAGTGATGAGGTATATCAACTCCACGTTTATGATCCAGCTCCCCCATTCTCCCCTTGCATGCCTTCTAGATGTGTTTGACACCTCCACATGGGATGATCCCACAGTGGTTGCTGTATCTAGGGCTCTATTTGCAGCAAGAAGGATCATTGCACTTCAATGGATGTCCCCTGCTGTCCCGACGGTATTGACCTGGATGGGAGAGTTGGATCGTATTCTCACACTGGAAAAAAATCACATACAAACACAGGGGTATTAAGTCAAAATTTTATAATATCTGGGATAGATGGTTAAACAGGCAGATGCCATAAGGTGCTGACCCCTAAAGTTCCGTCAGGATGTGTTCGCTAGGAAGGGGTTGGAGGCCGAAGGTGAAGGAACACAGGAAGGGAACGTGTAGCAGATGCGGGAGTGAGTTGGTGGTGAGGAAGGGGGCTCTACTGCAACGGACTAGAGTGCACAAATGGGAGGTTAGCCCAGAGGACACTGTGGGATGCGGGCTGAGTCAGGCTCGAAGGGGATAGATGAAGGGGTCGCACAAGTATAGATCACAAAGAGGGTTTAGGATGGCCAAGACGTGCTACAGGTGACGCCAAGAGCGGCCAAATACAAATGTGGAGATGTCTTGGAGAGTGGGGAGCCATATCTCCGCCTCCAACAGAAGGCATCATCACTCCATTCCATTGTTCTTGTCTTTCTCTCTATCTATATTGTTTTCTCTTCTCTTTTTTTTTCTTTTTCTGGTTTTGGTTTCTTTCTATATGGGTGCGATAAACTGGTGATAAATATGCATTACCTACATTTCTAAGCCCCCATCCCCCCCCCCCCCCTTTTTCCCCAATCCGGTCACATGGCTACTGTTAATTGATATCTGTTAACTGTTTTGGTAATATTGCTCTGTATGTTACAGAGCGGAAAGTATTCTGTCATATAAATGTCTAAATCAAAAAAAGAAAATGTCAATAAAATGTATCCGATTTAAAAAAAGAAGCAGTTTCACTGCCCTAGTGGTGTGAGCCTTACCAGGAAAAGAGGGAACTTAGCCCTTAAACATATACAACTGAACAATAATGAGTTGAATCCACTAGTAAATGGTGAAAATGGAAGCCAGTAAACCCTTCTGGGAAACTTCCAGAAAGACAAACAAGGAATCTGACATCTGAAAAGAAGCTGTGTCATTCAAATAAACTCTAACAGCTCTCACTGCAGCCAGACAATGGAGAGCAATATCCTTGAGTAGGAAGCGGGAACAAAGAAAGCAAGACAATGTCTTTATTCAAGTAAAAATGAAGGACCACATTAGGAAAAAAAAGAAAAGAAAAGATCTCAGCATGCAACAAAAAAAAAAAATCTATGTGGAGAAACAAATAGAATTCCATGCAACACAGCCTAGACAGCTCCAAAACTCTTCTTGCCAATGTAAACGTCACAATGAATGTCACCTTGTGGGAAAGGGAAGACAAATTAAAACATCCTAATTGGCTCAAAAAGTGGCATCTGAAAAGCTAATGAGACCAAGTTCCAATCCCACAGTTGAAGCAGAGGTCTAAAAGGGGAGTGACACCCTGGATATATGAGGTACATCATGGGAAAAAAAATGTGGATCAACGAATGGGTAGTAAACCCAGGACAGCCAAGACACCTGACTTGGTTGCTGCTTAAAGCCATGCTTCAACTGACTACAAAATAGAGAAAAGAGAAGGACAGGAAAATCACTAGACGTTCACTAGAATGTTGATCAGAGGTTTTGCCTGCTCCAGTGACCAACCAATAGGGCCCAGTACTCTGCCTCAGCCAAGGAGGCTCAAGTAATCACCTATCAAGAGAGAGAGGGAGAAAGTGTCTGTTAGCTGCAGCTAGAGAATAGAGAAACAACATCACATTATGGAAAACGGGGTGCAAAGACAAAATCTATTTCCTTGTCCAATGACAAGGGTGACTTGACCAACACAGACAAAAGGTTTCTTTACAGGGTCTTCATATGAACCTAGGCAAATGGTATCAAGCCAATGGAGGACACTATTAACCCAGAACTCTCCTGCAATCCAGAGAGTGGATCGACTCTAGAACTTTAGTTGCTGAACCAAAGGCAAAGTTTTATCAATTTTTCCTAGGACAGGTATACCCTGGCTAGGGTGGTGTCTAGACCCATGTACTTCAGGCCATACATTGGGATTCAGCACTGATCACTAACTAGCCGAACTTCTCAAAGAGTTTGAACGAAGAAGACAGACAACTTCTCCCTCAGGAGGAAATTCTCCTGGTAGCCTACAATTATGATGCTCTGCAGTCCTAGAGCTAATATATGAGGGTTAGCAGCATGGTCAACAGCCTCGCTGAAAAAATAAAATAAAAGGTCCTTTTTTCTCATGGTTAGGTGGAGAAAATATTGGTAGTCTATACATATTTCAGATAACTACGGAGGCCAGAAAATCCCCCAGTGGAAAGAGGCCATCACAGAATGTATGGATTTAATAGTGAACTTTTACAAAGGTTTTGGCCGCATCTAGGTTGAAAATGGGGCGAGTGCCCCGTTTACAAACTAAGAAGGAACATATTAGAGTAAAATCACTTTAATTTTCCCAGAGTGGCACCGGGAATGCCAGATGATACTGACTGCCTAATGAAGGTCTGCCAAAAGCTGAGGGGAAATCAGACCACTTAATGACAAAAGTGCACAGGGTGGGGAAGAGGAACAGAACGCTATTCTGTATGCAAAAGAGACTACTTTTGGCACACACACGTCAGCCATACATGCCCTCTAAACCTCTGAGAAAGCTAACAGAGTTTGCCCCACCTGTGAGTTCACAAGTTGGAGGAAAACTTCATGCTGCTAAAGGTTTGTTGGTGGATTTGGTGTTTTCGGCCTACCAAGGTCTTTTGAAACCTGCGGAGAAAGCAGTCTTATATGGGCTGAAAGGCTGTGGCTGGTCTTGGGGTATCAATGGACCACTTTGTAGCAGTTAAGAACTTGCTGACCTCTGCTTTTATGGGCCCAGGGAAGAGAAATATTCTTACCCCCTAACTACTTAAATATTCAGTCTAGCAAAGTCCAGAAGAGTCGGTCACCCACAGAGGGTATATGCACTGACCAGCATTATAGTTCTATATACCTGTACAGATAGACTGATGCAGCACACCAAACAGCTGGAGTCTAAGGAGAAGACTTCCACTATAAAGTAACTGACAACAGACAACTCAAAAGTCTCGAGAGGCTTTAGAGACCGGTGCAGAAGTGCAGAGCTCAGCCATTGGTAAGTAGCTGTCACAAAGCTGATCCCTGTTGCATTCAAATGTAATGCTGAGGACAGAACATATCTTCAAAAAAAAGGATTGCACAGTGGGTTCGTCCACATCCATATGTTGACCTATCCTCTTACTTGTGCCAGATATTGCCAAGGTAATACATCAACATGGCAAAAAGAATTATATTACTCACAAATAAGTCTTACATTGCACTAGTAAGTGTCGCCTCTGTTTCCCCTGTGGGTTATTCACAGACCCTGAAGTGGATAAAAGACCAGGCCCACAACCTTAGGGAGTGACGGAACACTAAAGCTGGGGAACAATTGTCACTGGGTTTGGTGGATTGTGGCCCTGTGATAGGGCAGTAGTGCCGTTTTCCTAATAAGGTGTCAGTTGATGAAGCAAATTACAAGTTAGAGAAGAGAATAGCCATGGCTCTAGACCTAAAGATAGCTCAGCAAGTGAATCCAAGACAGAAACCTCTGGCACAAGACATGGAGCAGAGCTCAGTGGTGGAAAGACAACGCAGCCAAACATGCCTCTGCAGGGACATTTCCGATGCAGGGCTGTTGCAATAAAATTAGGGCACTGGCCGTTGTTTTTTCTCTTTCAATACATTTTAATTAAGTTTACAAAACAGTAACACAACCGCATAGAAAAATGCATTAACCTCCCCCCCCCAGGGTTAGGAATGCCTCTGCAGGGCATGCTTGCATATTCATACCCATCAAACACGATAACAGTCTTTACAATCTCTTCCATAGATCCTGCACTACGGGGCATGTCCGCCATATGTGGAGAACCGTTCCCTTATCGGCAAAACCACTGAAACATTTTCCCACATGGCCTGAAACAAAGTGCTCAAGGTTAATATCCCTAAATATTATGCTCTCTGAGGAAAGCATCTAAATGATTCTTGAATGAGTCAATACTCTTTGCTGAAACCACTCACTGCAGAAGGAAGTTGCACAATGTTACCACTCTTGCAGTAAAGAATCCCCTACGCAGTATACAATTAAACCTTTTTTCTTACAAATTCAGGCGGTGGCGTACTGTCCTCTTGACTGAATTAACAGTTGAACAATGATTCTACCACCACCATGGAACAAATTTGTACATTGCTATCATGTCCCCTCTTAGTTTCCTCTTTTGCAGAATAAACAAGTTTAAAAGAGAACTATGGGGTAAGTGTTTTTCCCCATAGTTGTCTTAAGGGTCACAGGAGGACATATATTAGCATCCTCCCGTGACCCAAAGCTCAGTATACCGCGAGCTACAGCTCGTGGTATACTGACACAGCCGGGATGGATCCCGACATGACTGTCGAGATCCACCCAGCTGCGTGAGTGACAGCTGGCTCTGCCCATCCAGAGGCAGAGCCAGCTGTACCCGCCCCCTCCCCCGTTCCTCCAGTCAGTGCTGGAGAATCGGAGCGGGGAATCCCTGCAGGGAGCCGTGACTGACAGTCATGGCTCTCTGCAGGGAGATGATCAAGAAGTGAGCGAGCGACTGTATGTGTTCGCCCACTTCCCCATCTATTGAGACGACGTGTGACAGTTTAATTGTCACACGTTGGCTCGCACTATGAGGATAAGTGATTTTCACTCACCTCATAGTTCTCCTTTAACCCCTTCGTGACGGGAGACGCACACTGTACGTCCCACCACGAAGTGCCTATATGACTGGCCATGTACACTGTACGTGACAAGTTATTTAAGGCTCTGTAATGCCGGTAACTGCTAATTTTCAGCGGTTACCATACATTATTGAATGTCTCAGTATTGAGGCATTCATTAATGAAATAGTTAAGCTTTTGTAAAAGCTTCTTTCTTTCATTAATGAAAAAATTAAGCCGTTACATGCAAATACAGGATCGCTAAATAGCAATCCCGTATTTGACAGCTGAAAATAGCAGAGCGGTAGCAGAGTGACTCACCTCCCTGCTATTCGTTTTGAAAGCTCGATAGCCCGATGATACATTTCAGGCACAGAGATACAAGAGATACAATGTATCTCTGTGCCTGAAATATATCACTTCTGATCGCCTAGGCACGATCAAAGACCTTTAGCGAGCCTAATAATAGCCAAAAATTCAAAAAGTTAATTTATCAAGCAGTCATTAATAAACTGACAAAAAAAAGTGTTTTTTTTTTTAACAAAGTGTAAAAAAATAAAGTGTAAAAAAAATGAGGAAAATAAAAATGATATATATATTTTTTTATACTATAATTATAAAATATTTTAAAAAAAATAATAATCAAAACTTGTGAAAAAAAGTGTTTTCTTCTAGTTTTTTTTCCTAATTCTTTTATATCTCATTCAAACTAAGTGAGGTGTTAGGTACACATGTTTGATATAATGATATAGCCCTATCAGTCCTCTAAAAAACAATATATAAAATGTGTGGGTACATTTAGTAAGAAAGTATATTACTGCTGTAGAAGGATCACACAGCAAAAATGTAAAAAGTGTGTCAGTCATTTATGAACAGAAAACTAGCTCAGTCATGAAGGGGTTAATGCTTGCAATCTTTCCTTGTAGCTTTGGTCTTCTAACCACTTCATTGGTTTCATCGCCGTTCTCTGGACTCTCTCCAGCTCAAGGACATCCCCTTTTACATACATGAAAGTAGGCTGGTAGCCTTACTTGCTGCAGCCTGGCATTGCATACCGTTACTAAGTCTACTGTCGATTAGGACCCCCCAAATCTTTTTCCACCTCCAATTCCCCCAGTGGAGCTCCCATTCGTGCATGCATATTTTTAACAGCAAAATGCATGACTTTACAATTTCAAAATGAAACCTCATCTGCCATATAGTTGACCATTCTTCTTTTTTATCCATGTCCTCGTGTAGTATTCCCTGTCTTGTTCCGAGTTTATCACACTACAAATTTTGGTGTAGTCAGTAAACACTAAAATATGGCTATTGATACCAACTGCAATATTGTTAATAAACAGGTTTATCAGCATTGACCCCAAGACAGAACGCTAGGGTATGCCACTGCCAGCCATTTACCACTTCGAAAACTAACAATTTATCAATACTCTCTGGATAGGATCCTGTAGCCAGCTCTCTATCCATGCACATACCATTTCATCAATGCTCAACGATTGTAGCTTGTATATTAAGTGTTTATGTGGTACCGTATTAAATGCTTCTGCAAAATCTAGGTACACTACAACCACTGGCTTTTCTCCATCCAGATTGTCACTCACCTCCTCAAGACCATTCTTGTCAAACCAACCTATTGGTATTCTAATACCAATAGGTTGGTTTGACAAGAATGGTCTTGCATGAAACCATGCTAGTTGTAACTTATGATATCATTAACCTTTTCAACTTCTTGAATGTAGTTTTTTTTATCATTCTCTCAAACAATTTGCATACTGTAGATGTTAGGTGGACTGGTCTTTAATTTAGGGTAATTTCATGGAAAAGGGCATTATGCGAGTCATCTTCAATGCACAAACGTAATGGTCGTTGAGTGGGGTCAAGACTATGTAAACGGTAGCAAGAAGAGAGTCTTGCTTATTGCCCTATTGTCTGCATCATTATCCAGTAACAGGTTGAGATCACATCTAGCCCTTTCAATGTCTAATTTAGTTTGCAGGAACGGAGTTTGTTGTAAGAGTTGAAGTTTGATGTGGAAGGTGCCCAATTGAAACAGCTGTTGTGCCCTCTCACGTGTAAGCTTAGAAGCGAGCTGGATACAGCTCCCTTACACCACAATCTTGTGGGCCTCCCATAAGGCAAGTGGGGAAGTGTCCAGGCCTCAGTTATTTGCAACTTAGTGCAAAATAGTGTTTTGAATAAACATGCAAGAGGTTTCATCAGTGAGCAGAGTCTTTAAGGGTCCAAGTACAGTCTACTGAACTAGCCCACAAAGATACAAGAGACAGAGAGAGTCCTCTGTGGTAAGTTCACAAAAAGGGAATAGAAGAAACTGACACACTGGGCAAAAGTGTGTGTGTGTGTGTTTGAGATAAACACGTGGTGAATTCTAGAAAAAATGCTGTGAGGACTAGAATTTTTTTTTTTTAATACCGTGTAGATGGGTTCAGCTCCTTCCAACTATCAATCAATGTGTGAGAAAAGAGAAGGGAACAAAAGAAGGACAAGTGAGCAGACGGAGAGGAGTCATTATCCAAAGGTGGGTTTACTGTGAAACTGGGGTCTTCACACAGGATAAGAGTATCCTGTTGGCGAGTTCTAACCACAGTTATGACGTGTCGAAAAAGAGGAGCTGGTTCAACTTAGGAGCATAACAGGTAGCTATTATTAGCTCATGGTCCTGTAAGAATCCGACTAAAATTAAGTAGCAAGTATTAGAGTGCCGGTGAGGTGCTAATTTACTAGTACCCACCTGTGAATTATGGGTAGATTTCGGTCAGGAGTGCGATGAGACTCGGGTGTGTTTCACTTTTGCTGAGAGTCTCCTCAAAGGGATGACCCCTTTAACCTAATCCTTTGACTGACAAGGATGTGTCCTAGAAGTAGCAGGTTATCATCACAAACTAAGGAAGCAAAAAAAGACCCTAAACAAGCAAAACGAACGACAGAAAACTGGGCAGAAATACAATCACAGGAAAAAAGAAGGGCCGCAACAGACGCACTGAGCCCCAGAGATATGACCGGTAAGTTCAACCAGCACCTGGAGCCCACACAAATATGCCCACAGGGGTGGTCACAACCTGTCATAGCCCTTGGAACCAACAGGAATGCCTGACAACCACTGCCACCGGACAGCGGCCTACAAGTGCCCAAGTTGAGGACCCCAGGCATAAATATAACAAAAGACATGCCCGACCCCGGCCAGTACGAAACACAGCCCTGCCCACCCAGCGCATGCAAAGTCACACTCACCACCTCTAGCTCCAGGGAACATGGCAGGTGATCGTCAGCTGAGGAAGAGCGTCACCCTCTGGCAGGCTGCTGAGCTATGACGACCTGGGAGGGTGGACGTAAAGTCCAGCAAGGGCGCAAATGACAGCATAAGGGCAAAGCCTACAAGAAACATGGCGACCGAGGCAATCAGTGCTAACAGGCCACAAGCCTCCATCTTAATTGTCGAGACACCCGACCGAGGGATGCCCGCACACACGTAAGGGATCAAAACCCACCAAAGACACAGGTCCCATCAGGGAGCAAAAAACCCCTGCAGACCACGAAACGGGAGGCCGCCGACCTGCCCCAGGCCCAACATGGTGCATACGGACAAACAGGACCCATCCACAAAACCCCCAGCAGGCAAAACTCATACACTCACCGCCCCCCACAAAAGGCATGATGGACCTTGCCGCCGGAGCAATCTCGGCGTCCCACCGTTCAAAGAACGAGTCAAGGGCGAGCAGAATATAGGGGTTGTGGCGATCGGTCACCATGAGAGAACCTGCCAGCGCCGCAGCACTGCATACAGGGCCAGCCACAGTACACGAGGCAGTGGCCGTCAGAAGGTCCAGATGGAGCAGAGGCTAAACCTAGCAGTGTAGCCGCATCCCCACACTTCAGGACAGAGCTCTAAACGTGTGCAGGAACCACCAGGCACAACCACCAGTTAGTTGTGGTAACAAGGAGGCCATGTAATCCCAAGACCGACATCACCATTGGCTGTTAATAAAGTGTTAGCAACGTATGCATCACAAAACAGGGGAATAAGGAGAAGCAAGGTACCCCCAAGACCAGCCAGGCCACCAACCCACAGCGAAGGATAGAAGGAAGGTCCCTTGTACTTACCACCACCAAATTCATGGAGGGTACCATCTCCCAGGACAGATCATCTCTCACCGCAGTGGGGGTGCTGTCAGCTGGGGGGGCACTGTGACAGAGCAACAAGTTCACCCGGTCATATGTGACCCCCGTGAGAAACACTCACAGGCTGCCCGCAAATCCAGGATAGGGCTGTCGCAGCCGACCCCACACGTAGCTAAGGACCTGCGTGCGCTCGTTGGCTGAGCTGCGGGACCATTAGGATCTATATTATCCAGCTGGTCACCCAGCACAGCTGGGTAAACAATAAAAAACCCTGCACAAAAGAGAGGACTAAGAGTCCCAGCAGGGAGCTTAGGTCCTAACTCCTTGACACTAGGCAAAAAAAACTGGAGAAGCTTCTAGCTGTTATGGGGTTTGGCCACCATCAGGGCCAACCCCTAGGCTGTGCTTTGGTTTTGTGCCTAGTGTCCTTCTCCTGAAGGTAAGGCTATATAACCCAATTAGTCATGATCAGAAGATCCACGGTGTCCTTCAATGAATGAAAGAGAAAGATGCAAACATCACTTAACCTAAAATCATCATAGTTGCCTTGTAACCCCTTTATGACTGAGCTTGTTTTTAGTTTCTGTTCGTTAATGACTGACACGCTTTTTACATTTTTGCTGTGTGATTCTTCCACATAAGTAATATACTTTCTTACTAAGTGTACCCACACATATTATATATTGTTTTTTTAGAGGACAGATATGGCTATATATTTATATCACATATGTGTATTTAACGCCTCAATTAGGAGAAATAAAATATTAAAATTGGGGAAAAATGTAAAGAAAACACTTTTTCCCCAGTTTTGGTTTGTAATATTTTTTGTTTTAAATAGCACAGCTAAACTAAAATAAATCCATTAAATGCATTCATTTATTTGTCCTTTATTTGAAAAACATTCACATCCCTAGAATTTTTGAAATTTTTCTGTACTTGTCAGCCTAAAACTAAAACCTAACATTTTATAATTTTTTCTCTAAAAGCTAATAGTGGTCACATGGCATACAATGTCACTGTCAGTAATAACCAGATAGTATACTACCAGATAGTATAACCAGGCTCAACATTTTCACTCGCCCCCTTGCAAATTGCGAGTGAAAATTTGCGTGGGGGCGAGTGGCAATTAAGCCATTGAGTCTGGCACTCTGTCACGGACAGAGGCAGCTATTGTGCTCGTCCAGCCACAGAACGGATGAGCAGCTCCTCCTCAGAGCACAGGAGCTGACAGCCGAGCTTTCTGCTGTAATTAAAAAACTCTGCAGAGGTTAGAGCAGTGATTAACCCCTACTGTGCCACAGGTTCTATACAGTTTGGAATGTGTATGGTGACATAGGAATGTATTGATTAATATGAGCAAGTGCGTATGTGTAATGCCCTGTGTGTTATGCTGTGTGTATGCCCTGTGTGATATGCTGTGTGTTATGCTTTGTGTAATGAGTGTGTTGTGCTGTTCGTATGTGTAATGCCTTGTGTGTTGTGCTGTGTGTGCGTTGTGCCCCGTGTGTGTGTGTTTGTGTTATACCCAGTGTGTTGTGCTGTCTGTTTGTGCTATGCCCGGTATTGGTCCAGCAAGAGAATGATTAGTTTGTTCCCTGGTACACTCTGTACATCTGTGCACAAGAAGGATAGGATGGAGTGGGTTCAGGTAGGGCAACAGGTGGCGAGTAACTTAAGGCCTGGCTAGTAGCTCAGGACCTGAAATTTTGAGCCCTGGTATAACAATATAGTTAAATATATAATTGTTATTTAAATTCATTTTTTTACACTTTTTTTTTTTGTAAATTCTTTATTTAGAAGAGATTTTTTCCTTTTTACATATAACAAGAAGGGTACAATGGGTGTCAACAATGGCCCGCAAGGGCTGAGAAACTTGCATAGACATAACATTCTTATATAGGTAGGACACACCAAAGGCCCGTCAGGGGCTTGGGATGTTGTTCAGGTGCATAATGCTGATTAGTACCTACGGAGTACGTCAAGCACCCCGTGAGGGCAGATCATAGAAAGTAAAGTGGGCAGATATTAAATTTCGCATTGCAGGTTTAACAACACATACAAAGGGGGGAGAACAATAAACAAAGTGGGTAAAAGAAGGGGGTAGGTACAATGGTAGGACCCGTATGGTTAAGGATAGCCCGCAAAGTAGAAGAGAGGAAGCTCCAGTCCACTCTGTCGAACGCCTTCTCCGCGTCCGTAGACAGCAGGACGCAGGGGGAGGCGGACGACAGGGCGCAGTGGATAACTCCCAGGGCTCGGGTGGTGTTGTCCCTCGCCTCTCTTGCAGGGACAAAGCCCACCTGGTCTAAATGGACCAGGTCAGCTAGATGTGGAGAGAGGCGGAGGTACAAGATTTTTGCGAATAGTTTCGTGTCCGCATTTAGGAGGGAAATGGGCCGATAACTCGGGCATAAAGAGGGGTCTTTGCCCTCCTTGGGGATAACTGTTATATGGGCATGAAGTGATTCAGGTGGGATGGGAACCCCATCCAGCATGGAGTTGAGGGCTGATAGGAATGAAGTGGATAGGAGGGGGAGAAAATGCTTGTAGTATGGGAGGGAGAATCCGTCTGGGCCAGGGGCTTTACCAGATTGGGTGAATTTGACGGCGGATGTCAGTTCGGCAAGGGTGATCGGGGATTCCAGTTGGGAGAGGATGGAAGGGTCAAGAGAGGGCATGCCGGACTCTGCAATATACGCGGCTATGCTAGAAGATCGGGCTTGGGTGTGGTCTGGGGAAGTGGGCGGCGAGATGTTGTACAGGGATGAATAATAGTCGCTGAAAGCGGTGGCTATGTCTGCTGGAGTAGATTTGATACCGGAGTGCCGGGATATGTAGGGGATGTATGCCCGGGCCTGGCGTTTGCGGAGTGCTCGAGCCAGATATTTGCCACAGTGGTTGCCGTATTCGTAAAACATGCGCCTACCTTTGGTGAAAGATGCTTTGACTTTCGTGAAGCAGTGCTCACGGAGTTGTTCTCGTAGCGAGCACAGTTGCGTCTCTACGGCTTTGTCGACAGTGGCTTTGTGTCGTGATTCCAGGTGGTGTCTATATTGAGAACAGGTCTACAATAATACATAAACATAAGCAGAGCTGCTAACAGTGGAGGGTACCTCAGAATGATCGCGGAGTTGTTCATGAGGGCCCGTGGTAGGTGTCCACCCGATAGGCGCACGGAGTGTTACCTCCTATATCCTGAGGGTTGGTTCGTCACCTCGCGGTCGGCCTCCATGAAGAACGTCCGGTTGGGGTTGTAGGGTACCTAGCTCCAAACAGGTCCCCCTTTGGTTCCTCCTAGGATGGGTACCTGCAGGGGGGTATAAAAGTGGACATCAAATAGGAAATGCAAAATATAACGTCAACATTTGCAATGCTCTAAATATCAGTCAGGTACAGCTAAAAGACCCTGCAGGGGGATAGAGCACAGTAATAACAAAGCCGTCTCTGAAGGGTCAAGGGAGCGCATCTGTCCCGGTTAGATGGGGTAGGTAGGAGGATGGTAGCCGTAGGGAGGGGGAGCATGCATCCACCGGTCGGTGAAGTGTTCTGGAGATGGTTAGTGCGTCTCTCCCTAGGACTGTCATCAGGGGGGGTCTATGGTGTCCGGCAGGGCCAGGCTACCACACAAGGCGGACCGGCATGTTGGTGGCCACGGGGAGGCTAAGTACGCATCCGCAGGGGTTGGAAGGGTCGGTGGGTGAGCCACGGTGGTGTCGGGGAGTGGGGCACTCCGGATCTGCCGGTAAGGATGGGGGGGGTCTCCCCCGAGGTTCAAGGGGGTGAGTCCCATCCAGCCGTATGGGCTCAGTGCGTAAGAGGGTACCGGCAGTGAATTTGGGGCCCGGGTAAGGACTTGGGGCAAAAAAAACTGCATAACGTTCACCAGGATTGGATAGATGGGACTCCTCGGGGGGTTAAGTTCCATGGTGATCCAGCAGGGGTCCGGCATCATGGCTCGTTGGAAGATGGCGTATGTCGCGGCACCCTGGGTCGATTGGAAGAGGAGCTGCGCCGTCGTCGTCTCTGGGGCATAGGGCGATTATCGAGATCCAGGCCGGGGCTCAGCCAGTCAGGTATTTCCACCGGGGAGATTGCTAGGAAGGAGAAGAGGTCCCCCAATTGGGCCGGGTGCCGAAGTATAAATGTACGACCATTCCGGCGGACATTGAGGCTGAAGGGGTAGCCCCAGGTGTACAGGCCACCGGCTTGACGGATCTCAGAGAGGAGGGGTTGGAGCATCCTCTGCATTTGAAGAGTGTTGTAATGGGCGCAATAGTCGTTTTTGCACGTATGCGCCCCCGACGCATGTTTGCATGTATGCGTGTATGTATGGGTGGGGACTTAAAATTTTTTTGTGTTTGTATTCTTTTTTATGTGTAACTTTACATTTTTTTTGGGGGGGGACTTAAGTTTTTTTTTCCTTTTACTAAACTTTATTGCTATCACATACGGGGCTAATAAAAACCCCCTATGTGATAGCAAAATATGTGACAGGTCCTCTTTATGGAGACATCAAGGGTCTCCAAGACCGCTGTCACCTAGGACCCCCCAAAAGAAGCTGATGAAGCACAGATCTGCTCCATCAGCTTCTTTGCAGCTTCGGAAGCTGGAGAGTGACACAAGAATGCGGAAGGGATGTATTATACAACACTTCCGCATTCTTGCAGAGGAGAGGGGACCGGAGGGAGCTCGTGTACCGAGCTCCCTCTGACCTGTGACACAGGCACCATGCTGATCCCGGGCTCGCACCGGGCACAGCAGAGCCCGGGATCAGCGCAACAACGGCGAGGGGGGACACACACACACACACACACACACACACCGATCGGCACCTCATACACGCGATCCGCCGGCTCTACAGCCGGCGGATCGCTTGTATGGTAATAGGCATCGCTGCCTGTTTTTAAATTTCGTCCGTTTCCCACACATACCGGGTTCGCTCACCTCTCGATCCTGTCACGGCAGTTCCCCTCTCCCCGCTCCGATCTGCCAGCGCTGACTGGCGGAACGGACGGGGGAGGGGGCGGGTACAGCTGGCTCTGCCTCTAGATAGGCAGAAGGAGCTGTCACTCACGCAGCTGGGCGGATCTCGACGTCGATGTCGGATACGCTCCGGCTGCGGCTGTAGCTCACGGTATACTGAGCTTAGGGTAACGGGAGGACGCTAGTTTGTGTCCTCCCGTTACCCTAAGGAGAACTATGGGGAAAAACACTGACCCCATAGTTCTCCTTTAAGGAAAAATTATTGAAAATTTTGACCAAAAAAAAGTAATTTTTTCATTATGTAGGGAAACAATGATTATTAACCATATTTTTGGTAAAATATAAAAGACGGAGTCACGTTGGGTAAATAGACACCAAACATGTCAAGCTTTAAAGTGACATTAAACCCTCAGATTTTTTAACATAAAACAATACTGTAATGTGTGCCTTACTGTAATCCATGGTTGTTTCCCTTCTCTTTGCTGCTGTTCCTTTTAAATCTGTATCTGTTCTCATGCTGGGCAGAACTTCTGTTTTGCAGCATACTGCCTTGTCTCTGGAATGGATACATGGTGTCTGTGTGTAGGTTTGCAACCTGAGCCAGCACTACAGGAAGAGGCACTCAGCTGCAAAGGGAAGTTCTCCCCCAGCATAAGAAGACATGAGGATTTAAAAGGAAGAGCAGCAAAGAGAAGGGAAACTACCGTGGATTACAGTAAGGCACACATTACAGTATTGGTTTAAGTAAAAAATTCTGAGGGTTTAATGTCACTTTAAAATTGCACGCACCTGCGAAATCGCAAAAAACCACCATACCCAAAATTGACCATAGGTGACGCTTTAAAAGCTTTTACCGCTCATCAGTTTAGCGTTATCAGCGATTGATGGCCCTAGAATTATTGCTCTCATTCCGACGTTCGCGACGATATGTAACGTGTGGTGTAATGGGCGCAATCGTCGTTTTCACACGTATGCGCACCCGATGCATGTTTGCATCCGTGTATGGGGGGGACTTGATAAAACATTTGTTTTTTTACATTCCTTTTTTATGTGCAAGTTTAAATTTTTTGGGGGAAACTAATTTCCCCCCCACTTTATTGCTATCACATAGGGGGATAAGAAACCCCTCTATGTGATAGCAAAATATGTGACAGGTCCTCTTTATGGAGACATCAGGGGTCTCCAAGACCCCTAATGTCACCTAGGACCCCCCTGAAGAGATCTGTTTCATCAGCTTCTCCCCAGCA
Source organism: Nanorana parkeri (assembly GCF_000935625.1). NCBI lineage: Eukaryota > Metazoa > Chordata > Amphibia > Anura > Dicroglossidae > Nanorana > Nanorana parkeri. Next base: position 876,073 of record NW_017306783.1, on the reverse strand, counting down.
TTTGAAGCTGGAGAGTGGCACAAGAATGCGGAAGTGATGTAATATACATCACTTCCGCATTCTGACAGCGGAGATGGGACCGGAGGGAGACCGTGTACCGATCTCCATCTGATCCCCTGTCCGAGAGGCACTATGCTGGTCCCGGGCACAGCGGAGCCCGGGACCAGCATGAGAGCGGGAGGGGGAAGCCGCGGAGGGGGCGCACATACCGGGTCCCCATACAAGCGATCCGCCGGCTCTTTAGCCGGCGGATCGCTTGTATGTTAACAGGCATCGGTGCCTGTTTTTAAATTTTAGGACTTTCCCGCTTGGCGCGCATGAGGGGGCGTGGCTGAGCAGACATCTAAAGACGCTCACTCAGATCTACAGAGCTCCCGGCCGGCCGGGAAGTGGTTAATTATATTAAGCAGTCATTGTAAATTAATCTCACTATTACTGCTTGATAATTTAATTAATTCATTTTTTGTATTTTTAGGCTGCTTCAAACTTAAGAACAGCCAATAATAAACTTAGTGACACTGATCCTGCAGCATCCACGCTTAGTACACAAGCTGAGATCTATGCGCATAGATGAAATGGTGTTTACATGGATAGAGAACTGGCCACAGGAACATGTCCAGAGAGTATTGATCAATGGCTCTTTTTCAGATTGGTCTATGGTTGAGAGTGGCGTGCCTCAGGGTTCTGTACTAGGTCCCATACTGTTTAATTTGCTAATGAAAGAGATATCGGGGAAAGAATAGCCATGTTTCTATGTTTGCTGATGATACTAAAATTGGCAGGGTAATAGACACGGACCTAGACACTGTAACCTTGCAGGAGGACATGGATAAAGTAGGGGAGTGGACATCTATATGGCAGATGAGGTTTAATGTTGAAAAATGTAAATTAATGCATTTTGGGGTAAAAAAACAGGCAAGAAGAATACACATTAATGTGTACTCCACTAGGGAAGTCATAAATGGAAAAAGATCTGGGGGTCATAGTAGACCACAGATTGAATAATAGTTTGCAATGCCAGGCTGTGGTAAACAAAGGGAGCAGAGTACTGTCTTGTATTAAAAAGGGAATGTACTGTAGAGACAAAGCAATAATTTTGCCACTTTATAGATTACTGGTTCGGCCGCATCTGGAGTATGCGGTCCAGTTTTGGTCACCAATTCACAGAAAAAATGTCCTTGAGCTGGACAAAGTCCAGAGAAGGGCAACTAAACTAATTAAGGGGCTAGAGGACCTAAGCTATGAGACAAGGTTACTAAATTTAAACTTGTTCACGCTGGAAGTGAGGAGATTAAGAGGGGACATGATTTTGATGTACAAAATGTTTAGTGGTGATGGCAACATCAGCAATAAACTTTTTTACAGTAAACTCCATAACAAAGACTAGAGGCCACCACCTAAAGCTGGTGGAGAAAAGATTTAACCACAAGGGGCGTAGGGACATTTTTTCAGTCAGAGCGGTTAAAGTCTGGAACTCGCTGCCACAAGAAGTGGTATCAGCTGAGAATATTGAATTATTCAAAAAGCATTTAGATACCTTCCTCAGAGACCGCAACATACAGGGGTACAGGTACACTTAAAGACAAGGACACACAGGAACTTGTGTACACATATAAACATGCACAATCACACACACAAAGGTTGCACTTGATGGACCTGTATCTTTATGCAACCTCAAATACTATGTAACTATGTAACTAGGGATGCTCCGATACCACTTTTTTAAGACCGAGTACGAGTACTGATACTTTTTTTCAAGTACTCGCCGATACCAATTACCGATACTTTTTCTTAAAGGGACAGGTCACATTTTTTCTAAAGCAATACAAAATCATGATTTTAGGTCATTTTCTTAATATTATGAACAACGCTTGTATCCCCATAGTGGGGAAAATAGATGAGCACATGTACAGACTCAAGAACACTGTATAGTGTGGCACAGCTATATCCAATTCTGTATAACTGGCTTTATATTATTATTAATTTTTTTATAATATAAAGCCAGGTATGCAGAATTGGATATAGCTGTGCCACACTATACAGTGTTCTGGTCTGGAGTCTGGACATGTGCTCAACTATTTTCCCCACTGGGGGGATACAAGCCTTAGTTAACAATATCTGCATAGTTATTTCTTTATTGAATGTCTTTTTTTTAAATATTATATGCAGTTAAACAGCATTTTTGTGCCCAGCCCCATGCGGTGCTGCAGTACTAACCTGCTGTGTCGTCTTCTCCGTCTGCTTCAGCCACTCCGTGTCACAGCCTAGTCATCTGCTTCATTCTGACCTCTTCTCCCGCTGATTGGCCGATTGGATGATCCTCACTCCTGACTGGTGAGGAAGCCTGTCAATCATCCAATCAGCGGGAGAAGAGGTCAGAATGGAGCAGATGACTGAGGACTTGGAGGAGTTTGCGGCCATCTTGTAACATTGAAGACGCTATGGAGGTCCTGTGTGCGGCGGTTTCGGGTCCTTGAAGATGGCGGACAAGGCACAGGTACTCGTTTTTTGTATTTGCACGAGTACGAGTACTCTGCTGCCGATACCGATGCTTGTATCGGAGCATCCCTATATGTAACATTTCAGGATCAGATGCCACTTAAGGCTTCTGATCGTTCCCACAACAATCAGAAGCCTGCAACATTGTTTCAGCAAAAAAAGCTAAATGTTTCTATTGCTGAAACTTTAGGGGAAAAAAGCCAGTATACATCAGGATTTCCTAATCCCGGTCTATACCAGCTGTCAATACTGCTCTGCACTCACTGTCAGACACCCGATATCTGAAAGGGATCGGGTGTTTGAAAAAGCTTAACTCTTTCATTAATGGATGCCCCTATACTAAGACACCCATTAATGAATGGTAACCGCTGATTCTGAGCTGTTACCAGCATTAGAGAGCCCCAAATAGCTGATTTGGGCACTTAGTGGCGGGGACGCACAGTGTACATCTCTCATCACTAAGGGATTAAAACATACTATAATACACATCATTTACAAGTATTTAGTGCTTTCTTCTATTATTTTTTTTAATTCTCCCTACAGGTAATTGTATTCCTAAACCATGCAAATTCCTAGCGTCAGGTTAAACACCTTCTACTCATAAGCCAGTTATTACTATTCTTGAGCAATTCGGAGAGTAGTGTGGTGAAAGGTAACAAGGAGGACAAGATACTGCTTGTGCTATTGACAGTGTACTTAAACTGTTAGTTGAAAACAAACGGTTTTTAAAACAAATAACTTGGAGATCCAGTGGTTTTCATCCAGTCTGCTTACCTGTTCAAAATCTTGGCTGTTAACTTCATGTAACCAACTAAGATGTTCATGAGCTTGCAGAAATGAAGCCAGATGTCCATGCTGAGAAACTGGTTGAGACAAAAGCTTTCCACGCTTTCCTTTCTCTAAATACCAGCGGAACAAGAAATCTGAAAAATTCTGAAAACACAAACAAAAAGCTTAAAAATAAACTTGATTATGTTTTTCCAATTAATAACTTGGTTATTGATATAAAGATTTGAGGAGAGACCATTTAGATCATAGAGGTGTGTTATTTTAGAGCGTTAGGCAAAGGTGCTGACATACATCAACGTGCGTTCCCTTTGTGCCTTGAAGGAGAACTCTAAGGCGAGTGCTTTTCACTCACCTCATAGTTCTAGCTGACCTGAGACAATGAGACTGTCAAAGGTCGGCTCAGTAGATCGGGAGGTGAGCGAACACATACCGGCGTTCGCTCACTTCTCTATGCCGTGACAGGGGAGGGGCTGGATTCCCCCCTCCCCACTCCAATCCTCCAGAGCTGACTGGCGGAACGGACGGGGCAGGTACAGCTGGCTCTGCCTCTAGATAGGCAGAGCCAGCTGTCACTCACGCAGCTGGGCGGATCCAGACATAATTGTCGGGATCCGCTTCAACTGCGGCGTCTCTGTATACCGCTAGCTGTAGCTCGCGGTATACTGAGCTCAGGGTGACGGGAGGATGCTAGTTTGTGTCCTCCCGTTACCAGGAGAACTATGGGGAAAAGCCCTAACCCCATAGTTCTCCTTTAACGTGTAATTGGTACTTGCTGAAGTGCATTTTGAATTGTTGTGGATAGAATCAAAGCTTAAGTAAAGCTAGGTTAAAAAAATAAAAATCCTATAAAGATTTATTGTTTTTCCAAAAAAAACAGGAAGAAATACTGAGGTTTATGAGAGATATGACACCATGGCTTGAAGTTTGATGAAAAAGTTTTATTTTAAAAAACACATATTGCAAATATACATACACAATTCAATAAAAAGAAAGCAACTCTAGTTGCGACCAATAAAACCAAGGTTAGACCAAAGGCATAAACCCATTAAACATATTCAGATGAAACCATTAGGATCAATATATTGTGTATGTCCAATCCCTACGCGTTTCACAACATTTTGCTTCTTCAGGGGATTGTGACCTACCCTGATAAAAGATAATACATTCAATTAACATGAGTCTGCAAAATTGTTAGGTCTATTTTCGAGTGTATAAAGTGCACAGAGTATGTAGAGACATGTGCCTGGTTTTTTTTATACCCAACGGAGAGAGTCCCACCACCGTTTACACCACCATATGCTAGTTTACTCACCACCCAGTTGGAGTGGCTGAATGAGGGTCAAGCTCTCTGTGAGGAGCCTAGGTGGAGAGAAACTAAAAGAAAAATCGTGGATTGCCCCAACATGGGTTCCCTGTACTATCTCTCCCCCTCAAATAAATTGAATATAAAAAAAGTAGGGGAAAAAAGAGGGTTTGTGGAGAGATAGGTGTGACCCAAGCATGTGTAAAAGTTGTATCAATTTATTGAATACAAAATACAAAATATAGTCTCAGGCCGATTGCTTCTAAATGTATATATATAATAAAAGCCATAATCATCCAATACCGTATATACTCATTTTCCCACCCTCGGCTTATACTCGAGTCAATATTTTTTCCCATTTTTTTGTGGTAAAATTAGGTACCTCGGCTTATATTCGGGACGGCTTATACTCGAGTATATACAGTATACAAAAATACAAATACATAACTGGCATGATAGTCCTGGTATTCATTATTGTTCAAAATTACATGATCCAATTGTATATAACAATAACATGATTGTCCCGATTGTTCCAACGCGTTTCGCAAAGTTTAGCTTCTTCAGGGGACCGGTATTTAACATTCATGCATCAACAGTGCATGAGATAGAAACAAATATGACGAGGGGCGAGATGATCAGGTGGCTAAAGCACAGCCAACCACCCCATCTCTTTTCCAGCCTGGGACCCCGGGGCATCAAGGGGAGAAACGCCTGGGAAACTTCACGGAGGCCCAGCCTTCCCCGCTGGGATGTCTCTATAGAATCGTATACAGATGTACTTGTATGGCTATGAGATATGGGATGTGTTCAAACTTCTTATGCGCTGAATACTAAAGTAGTGCAATCATATAAAAAACAGGTCTATGAATGTTGGAGCAGAAGAACACCACAAGATAGGTGTAGGCAGCTTTTCCTCCCATATGTGAACTGGTGATCCCTCCCACCTGCAGCGGCCCCGAGGTCCTCCCTTCCTTGGGACAGAAAGAACTGAACGGAGCACCCCCCCTCCTTTGGAGGATTTTCTCTCCACCTAGGCTCCTCCCAGAGAGCTTGACCATCATTAAGCCACTCCAACTGGGTGGTGAGTAAACTAGCATATGGTGGTGTAAACGGTGGTGGGACTCTCTCCGTTGGGTATAAAAAAAACCAGGCACATGTCTCTACATACTCTGTGCACTTTATACACTCGAAAATAGACCTAACAATTTTGCAGACTCATGTTAATTGAATGTATTATCTTTTATCAGGGTAGGTCACAATCCCCTGAAGAAGCAAAATGTTGTGAAACGCGTAGGGATTGGACATACACAATATATTGATCCTAATGGTTTCATCTGAATATGTTTAATGGGTTTATGCCTTTGGTCTAACCTTGGTTTTATTGGTCGCAACTAGAGTTGCTTTCTTTTTATTGAATTTTGTATGTATATTTGCAATATATGTGTTATTTAAAATAAAACTTTATCAAACTTCAAGCCATGGTGTCATATCTCTCATAAACCAGTATTTCTTCCTGTTGTTTTGTAATTGATTATTGTGTAGGGGGAGAAATCACACCTGGGGGGCCATTGGCCTAGCTACCCACAACTGTCTTGTAAATTTTCCAAAACAAAGATACAATTTGACATAACCAAAGAGAAGAGTAAACATGCAGTTGTGACATATATCCGCCAATCAAATATCAATGAGGTACAATGACACCAAACTACTACAAATATTCACTAGAATATGAGAGTAGTAGTAGATGTTGAATAGAAGAAGGGAGAAGGAAGAGAATAAAAAGAAAACAAAGAAGGTGCTCCTGTGGTATATATTGCTATCAAGTATCTCAGAAACATGGTTTCAAGGCTATCTCCCCAGAGACATTAAGAATAGTCAGGTAGCATTGAATACAAAAGAGGAGGCAGGAACTCCCCAAAAAAGGCTCCTCTTCCTCAAAAGGGAGGTTTTAGGCGAGTGAGGGAAAGAGCAAGTACACACAAGATAGGTTTAAGATGGGATGCTACAAAGGAAAGAGAATAAAAAGAGAAAAGGAGAAGGAAAAAGACAACTCCAGTACAAGAAAAGAGAAGGTTTAGAGGGTTAGAAGGGGAATGGAGAGCAGGAGTCAAGGAAATGGGGAGGGTGGGTGTGACCAAACAGCCCTTCCGGTGGAGCCCTAAAAAGAGGGTTTATCAAAGGCACTACATATCAGGCGCACAGACATGTAAGGAATAGCAGGAGGGCGACTTCAAACCTGAATATTCCTATCCACTCCAGAAAAAGGCTAGTATAAAGCTCCCATGGAAAAATTAATCCAACAGGACCATACAGCGACACATTTATCTAATTAGTCCATGTTGGTATATAAAAGTTCTTCCATTTCACAAATATGATTGACCTGTCTGATCCATTCAGTAACAGAGGGAGCTTGCGTGTCTCTCCAGTGTCTTGGAATAATAGTTCAAGCAGAATTTATTAAATGCCTATGGAGAGATTTAGGGGTACGCAAGGGTAGCCGTTATTGCCAGTGCAGAAGGAGTACAGCAAGGACAATCTCGTAACTTGGGATGTAACTGCATGGACCTGTGTCCAGTACACTGTGAGGGCAGAGCATGTCCAGAAGATGTGGAGGAGAGAACCAACTTCTTTCTAACAGAGCCAACAAAGGCTCGGCAAGATAGGATATATCTTTTGAATAATCAAAGGGGTCCTATACCAGAAAGTATTTTATAATTTGTCTCTTGCGTCCAGATACTAACAGAGCTCTTATGGACGCTGGAGCAAGTATCTGGAGCAAGTAAGGAATCATCTGAGAGGGTAGTCAACAACTATTTTTCCCACCCAACCTGTCGACAGAGTGTGCAATGAGACACCTGATCTTCTAACATTGCGTATAGCCAAGAAATCAGATGCCTCGTAGGACCCACACCAGTGCAATCTTGTTCAAACGTGGTAAGGGGTCTCAAGAAATGTTGGTTCCCATGTGAGTGTAAAAGGCAATGCTTGATTTGTAGGTATGACCATCAAGGAATGGAGCCAGTGCAGTAGAGCTGCCCTTTCCAGGAACATCTGATCCTGAAAAAAGGTTTAAGCTATCAAGGAACATGAGGATTTCCAAGTGTGGCACCAGGAACAATATCTATGTTGTTAGTCAAGGGGTCAATTGACTATCAACAGTTGCGATTGTGTTCTATGTCGTAAACAGCGGCGTATAGCGAATCTGCCGCTCCAGGCAAACGCCTTGTTTGCCTCGCGGCAGATACGCCCCTGGTTGTAAACGAGAGAGTTCGATCAATGTCGCAGAAATGAGTGGGTGGGAGGAGGCAGTGTTCAGACACTGATCGGATCGCAACCAGGTCATCGAAGTCAAGGGCGTTTGGGATCAAGTCTGCTCAATATTACCCATTGTTTGGATTGTGAATGAACATGCCAATGTATAATTTTGGTAAGATGAGAAGCGATGTAATAATTAAGAAAAGATGGAACACCTAATCCTCCCTGTGTCTTGTGTGCTTTCATCAGGGGCCAAGTGAGACGAGGATGTCTATCTCTCCAGATAAACTTGGAAAAGTCAGCCTCTAATTTCTTGGGTTTTTTTTATTCGTTTATTATCTGGACATGTACAGAATACACGAAATATAGCCATTAGTACAAAGATACATGATATACAATTATACCGTTTGTACTCTTGGAATGTTCCAAGAGCTAGAATAACCACATAGTACCCAGAAACCAAAATCTGATGACGACCCCTATAAGGTAGGTAACCTGAGCAATAATTATAAGATCGTATAGCCGTGTATGTCGTATCCTGCAATTGGTGTAAAAAAGGGGGTCGTGTGAAAGGCAGAAACGCAGAACTCAGCATTTATTTTCATATATCGTTATAAGGGACATGCAAGAGGAAAAGAGAGAGAGAACAGAAAGCTGCGGAGTCATAGAGTTGCAGAACTAGCTATGAGAAGTAAGATTGATAGGCACATGAAGGGAAAGAGGGAGGAGAAAGGTACCTGGACCACTGCCCATTCTCCCCATGGGTGGGAGATGTTTTATGTCTGGGAAGGTGTAGTATCTTTCACTAGATCCCCTCAGGTGTAGTGATCATTGGGTGATGGGGATGGCTGGAGGAGTGAGTGCTTGCGTGCCCCCGGACCGGAGATCTGCGTAACGATCAGAGTGTTGGAAATAGATCCACGCTCCCCAGGTGGACAAGAACTGCCTCTCCGTGTTTCTGAGGGTGGCTGTTAGGTCTTCCATTGCGTATACCTCTCGTACCTTAGACAGCAACAAATGCCATCGACAGAGGGTGCGGTTGCAAGCTCTGGCTGCGTCTAACAGGTGGCATGTGAGCGAGTGCTTGCCGTCATGTGCAAGAGACAGGCCGCTGGATTATCTGTGAGGTCTATCATGGTCAGGTCTTGGATTACAGACAGCACCTGGTCCCAGAAGGGCCTCAACTTCTGGCAAGACCAAAAGGTATGCAGCATTGTACCTGTGGCTGAGCCACAGCGCCAACACTGTTCAGGTATGGTAGGTCTCATTTTGTCTAAGAGCCAGGGATCTCTGTACCATCGGGACAAAATTTTGTAACCAAATTCCTGTACTTTGCTTTTCATAAATGACTGGTTTCTTTTTTTTGTTTTTGTTTTTGTGTTTGTCTACTGTACGTGTAAAATGTGTAAAATCAATCAATAAAAACTATCTGATTTAAAAAAAAAATTATAGATGGTTGAAATGGCATGCCGTGATGGTAGGGAACCTGTGCAAATCCCTTCGTATACCGTGAGGGGTCTATCCAGAGCTCGGGGATTGCCCTAAGAAAGTGCCGAAGCTGCATAGCACTCCAGGGGTCAAGTGGGGGGAGGGGGGGTCAATGAGGCATTGGATGGCCTGATTAGTAAGTCAGTCAGATTCTGTCCGGAAGTCCCTCACTCTGTATTTGTCCGCAGTCACAAGGCGAGCGAGTCGAGCATTTTCCGCACCTGGGGCAAAGTCGGGATCACCTATTACAGGTGTCAATGGCGAAGGAGTAGGAGCCAGTGGCGTATTGCGCAGTACCGTGCGTGCAGAGCGAATGGTGGTGGCGATCAGTGGATGTTCCCGAACCTTGGACGGTAGGGGGGAGGAAAGCCACGGGAGCCCATCTACAGGGAGCCTGTGTGTGGCCTGTTCGATAGAGACCCAGATCTTGTTATCGCGATGAACATGCCAGTCCAGGATCCTATTGAGGTGAACTGCTTTATAGTAAGAGTGAAAGTCAGGCAGACCAGCCCCCACTCTGTCCCGCGGAAGATTCAAGGTCTTCATGCTCAGTCTCGGATGGGATCCCACCCACACAAAGGACATCACTGCTCTTTGGAGGAGTTGAAAAAAGCTGGGTGGGAGAAAGATTGGTAGGGCTTCCCCAGCTAACCCTATCAAACGCTTTCTCAGCGTCAGTGGAAAGCAGCGTCAAAGGTGCGCTGCGGGATCTACCTAGGTGAATGATATTTAGTACCCTGGATGTTTTGTCTCTTGCTTCCCTAGCTGGGATAAATCCCACTTGGTCTTGATGGATAAGCTGAGGCATATAGGGGAGCAACCTGTTGGCGATAATTTTAGAAAAGATTTTCAGGTTCAGTAATGCAATCGAACGGTAGTTACTACAAATCATGGGGTCACGGTACCCCTTAGGTATAAGGTATATCCACACCTGTAGCATGTCACTAGGAATCGGGGCATCCTGTAGGATGGAATTATACGCGGAGAGGAAGTGATTTGAGAGTTGGGGAAGAAAGCGTTTGTAGTACGCGGCCGTGAAACCGTTGGGGCCCGGAGCTTTGCCAGGTTTAGTGGTTTTAATTGCTAGTTCCAATTACGGCAATGAAATAGGGGCTTCCAGCGTATCTCGCTCCTTGGGGCTCAGTACAGGCATGTCGGAATTACCGATGTAGGACCGGACCTCAGGGGTGGGGCAGGAATGATCCTGTCCCTGGGAGGTGCAGGTTGTAGAGACCGGCATTGAAGGCTCTGAATTCCTCCACCATCTCTTCGGACGACGTCACTGTCTGACCAGCTCGCGTCACAATTTGGGAAATAAATTTCCTACCTTGAGCACCCCTCAGGGCCCGCACTAGCAGCTTCCCCGGTTTGTAAGAAAATTCGTAGAATGTTCTCCTACCATTCAACATACGTCTTTTGACCTTAGCGAACAGCTAGTCATTTATGTCCCCTCTAAGCGCCCGAAGCTCAACCTGAGCCGCCAGGGCCAGAGAGCGCTTGTTAGCGGATTCCAACGAATAGAGACGACTAAACAGTTGGGCCAAGTGTTTCGCCCCCTCGCATTTCTTACGTGCACCATGTTTCACGAGAATGCCTCTAAGGACACATTTGTGCGCTTCCCATGTGACTAGAGGTGAGGGAGAGGAGGGAACATTACGAGAGAAGAAGGCTGAGAGTTCAGCCTCCAGTTCGGTTGTGACGTGTATGTCCTATAGCAACGATTCGTTAAGACGCCACATGTAGGACGGGGAAACGGGTGCTGTCAAGGTCAGGGACAAATGCATTGGGGCGTGGTCAGAAAGAAGAATGTTGTCAATTGTAGCTGTGCATATTTGAGGTAGCACCTTGTGTTCGACAAAAAAATGGTCTAGTCTTGAGTATGTTTGGTGGACTTGTGAAAAAAAGGTGTAGTCCCTGTCCTGTGGGTACATGAACCTCCATGTATCTGTCAAGTTTAGGAAATGCAGCTCTGACTTCAATGTTTTAAGATATGAATAGGCTAAGTGGGAGGTGTCCCTAGAGACATCTACTAACTAGAGGATCTATCGCAAAATTGAAGTCCCCGAGTATCAGGGTGCCGTCTGCGAATTCCAATAGGACCTGAACCAGAGTGCGTATGAACCCCAACTGGTCTGTATTCGGGAAGTACACATTAGCAAGGGTCACAGACACACCACCTATTGTACCCTTCAATTGTAGAAACCTCCCATTGGGGTCTACATACTGATCAGTATAGGACCATGGGACCGCCTTAGCAATGAGGATAGACACACCCTTAGTTTTCAAAGCCGGAGAGGAACAGTGTTATACTACTGGGAACTCCCTATTGGATAACCTGGGAATCGGATCTTTTTTGAAGTGCGTCTACCTGAATGAACACAATTTGGGATCTAGCCTGCCTCATGTCCGCTAAAAGTCTGGATCATTTTTCCAGAACATTCAACCCCTGTGCATTCAGGGATGTGAAAACAATATCCGTCATTGTTGCAGAAGGCAGGGGATGCGGTCCAGGTGGGAAGGAAAGGGTGAGAACAGAGAGAGCAAGGTAGATTGAAGCAAAAGAGATCAGGACAGCAGCAGGAGAGAAGTGAAGAGAAGCAAAGCCGGAGCGGAAAAGGGAAAAGCAGCAGTTAGATGAGCAGTACACCTGTTGGTGTATTCGGCCCGACCAGACTACCGGTACGGGCAAGATCAACAAATAAATCAACCTGTTGCACGATGCACGGGGTAACCCTATGTGGGGATATGCCCAAGAACAGTGTGAGTAAATAAGATGATCAATATAACAGTGCAAATAAATCAACTTTGGTAAGAAGGGAGATGCAGAGCCCCTCTCCCATGGTGGAGTGGCATGGGGCACAGCCCTGGGTCCTGCACTGTGAACTACCATTACGGAGCTAGTGGCAAAAATATCTGCTCGGTTGTAGCGAGGAGCTGACAAGGAGTCTATGCCCTTACCCGATCTGTGCCGATCCACATGGGGCCATAGACCCACGCCCACCGTACATTGAGATATACTCCCTCCCCCCGCCCCCCCACATGTATCACAGGGACAGTATGGACCCTGTAAAATAACAGCAGCATATGCAATATAACAACGTAGATCAAACAGTCACAACTCCACGCCCACCGTACATTGAGATATACTCCCTCCCCCCGCCCCCCCACATGTATCACAGGGACAGTATGGACCCTGTAAAATAACAGCAGCATATGCAATATAACAACGTAAATCAAACAGTCACAACAACTAGATAAACCAACCCGCCTTCTGTGAAACCCCCTGTAACAATAACAGTAATGAAAAATGTAGACCTGGAGCATCACCACGGGCAACCGCAACTGTGTGCGTGTATGAGAAATCAGGGGCGTAACTAGAAATGACAGGGCCCCATAGCAAAATTTTGTAAGGGCCCTCCCCTGCAACCTGACACCACATCCAACACCCCCCCCCTCCCCCCAAAAAATGCTAGAAATTACATACACAAACTCACCTACTCTCCTGTCATTCCAGATTGTTTGCGGGCAGGGAGTGAATTCCAGAAACACTCCCTGCCCGCAAACAATAATGCATGCACAATTTTTTGTGAGTGCACCACACTTGAACGCAGGGCATTGTGTTACCATGCGTTCTGGTGCAGCTGATGACATGAATTGTGCATGCACTATTTTTTTGCGGGCAGGATGTGTGTCCGAAATTCAAATTACATGAATGGCACTGCCCGCCCCCTCCCACCCCAGAACGCAAGGAAACTTTGTGTATGCGATTCCTTGCATTCCGGGCAAGGGTATAAACGAGCCTTTGAGATTACAGCAGTCAGAGGAGCCACAGTGTATATAGAAGACAATGCCGCCTGGCCTGGCACCCCTCACCCTCCACATCGCTGTGCACGGGGCAGCCACTGTGTGCACTCCTACACTGGGACCCGGCCGGGAAGCTTACAATCTTGCTCCTGACCGGGCCCCCTCTCTGTTGCGGGCCCCATAGCGCCCGCATGGGTCGCTATGGCGGTAGTTCCGCCACTGTGAGAAATGAAATACCTGAGAGTACATTAGGCTAGGTCACGATAGAGTGACGGTTCACGCGGGACCAGGATTGTTTGCCATTGGTAAGAGGCATCACGGCTCATGTCCCGTAGGTGCAGGCACGAATGAAGAGCGTAGTGAGTAGCGACATCTGCTCTGGGAAGGGCAGGCTGCACGTTGACCACGGGTAGCCGCGTCCACGGGGCCTGTAGGGAAGTCCAGCCAGTCCGGAAGATCGAACGGAGCCATAGCTAACCAACAAAAAAGGTTAGGCAGTTGGGCTGGCAAATGAAGGGCGAAGGAGCGGTCCTGGTATTGTATGATGATGTGAAAAGGGTGCCCCCAGCAATACACGGCTCCTGTGGCCCTGAGCACGTCCAGCAGCGGTTTCAGCATTCTGCGCATCCGCAGCGTGTGGTGGGAAAGGTCTGGCATGACCTTTATGGAGGCACCATCAAAATCAAGGGGACCTTTATTCCATGCCTTCCGCATGATCTCTTCCTTGACTGTGAAAAAATGGACTCTGCAAAGCACATCCCTGGGTACATCCGACGCCGGGGGCCGAAACGATTGAACCCTATGCACACAGTCCAGTTCCAGGTGGTCGTCCGGCGGCTTATCGATATACATATTGAGTATGGCAGGCACAGTGGAGCAATTCAGCGCCAGTAGTCGCCTCAGGTATGCCCTTCAGCCTAACATTGTTGTGGCCATGTCTAGGCCACGCTCCAGCCTCTAATTTCTTAACGAATGGCTTTGGTAAAAGAATAGGGATAGTTTGAAATAAATAAAGCAGTCTGGGAAGAAGGTCAAGTTACACCATTTCTTAAGGTCTGCTTTGATCACAGCTCTAAGGAGAGCATAGTTTAACAACAAGTCTGACAATTGAGCCGGTAGTTTGATCCCTAAATACAAGATATAGGAGTCGCACCTCTGAAAAGGGAACTCAAAACTTCAGGGACAATATTGATATTAAGATCCGCAGATTTGTTATAAATTAATTTTTGCATTAGATAAGGAGGCATATTCCTCAAATAAAGTCATAAGGTCTATTCAAAGATGAATGGGGTTCAGTAAGAAAGAAGAGCATATGAACCGCAAAGGCAGCTATCTTATGATCTTCTCCACCCAACATGATCCCATGAATAAGCAGATCATTCTGAACCAATTTGAAGAATGGCTCTAGAGTCAGAATAAAGAGTGTGGGAGAAAGGGGACAGCTCTGATGGGTTCCATTTGTCACGGGCAAATACTATAAAATACACCCCGTAGTTTTGACTTGCAGTATAGCACATACAACCAGCCTCAAGACTTCAAACAAGTCACCCTGTCAAATGCCTTCTCTGCGTCAGTCGATAAGGTTGTTTCAAGACATTTGGTTTTGGACCAGTGGATAGAATTGATAGCCTTGATGGTGTTGTCCTTGGCCTCCTCCTTTTGTGCCTCCAGGCACAAAACCAACTTGGGCAAGGTTAATTAGAGTAGTGAGAGAAGTGAGGGAGAAGGCGATTCAAAAGTGCTTTTGTGAAGAGCTTAAGATCCACATCTAATAGTGATATCGGTCTGTAGCTAGAGCAGAGGTGTGCATCCTTCCCTCCTTGTGGATTAAAATAATGTGGGCTTTCTAAGGTAGTAGCAGGGAGATCATGTTCGCCATCCACTGAGTTAAAGGCGCTCAAGAAGTGTGGCATTAGAGCAGTGGTCTCAAAGTACCCGTCTGCAAGCTGGTACTATTTGGCCCGCATCCAGCTCACAAGTCAGGTATGCGGTCAGGGACCGCATACCTGTCTTGCGGGGGCAGCTACACGGTCTGCATCTCTGTCGGATGCAGACCGTATAACTGCTTCTGTGCCAGCACTCGGATCTTTTCGCCCGACATCTTCACTGAACGCTGGCCGAAAGGATTGACTAGTAGGGTCTGCAGAACTTTTATTTTACATGTGGGTGTGCGATTGGGGGTATGGTCGGGGGAGGGATTGGGAATTATATTATTTTACATGTGGGTGTGGGGGCCAGGGACTGGGAATTATATTATTTTACACGTCGGTGTGCGGGGGGACCTGGAATTATATGATTTTACATGTGGGTGTGCGGGGGACGACAACTGGGAATTATATTATTTTATTCGTGTGGGGGAACTGGGAATTATTAATTAAACTTTGCAAATTGCAGCTTTGCTCTCAGCAGAGGATGCAATGTGGAAATGTTTCCAAACTGTAGATGTTGGTCTCACCATTTTACTGAAAGGAGAAAGCACAGGCCCGGTAGAATAAAAACATGGTGCTACTAAATTTGTAGGACCTGGGATAATTGTGCAAATGTTTCTCAAATTAGTATTAAACCGATAAAAATACACAATAGAATTGATAAAGCACACTAAAACCATCAGTGCACAAAAAAAAATATTTTCTGCCTAAATCTAAAAGATAAAACGGTATTGAGTTAACTGCTTGCCGTCCGCCCGTTGTGAAAAAACGGACGGACGGCAGACTCACATTGGCGGGTTGCCGTCATTAGACGGCATTTTTTTCATGCCGCGCGCGCTAGGGGGGAGAAAAAACTCGCCCGTTCTTTACAGCCGTTACCCGCTGTTTCACATACAACCGGTCAGCTGCTCTATAGCCGCCGATCGGTTGTATGTTACAATTTGCCCGCCCCCCCTCCGACCCGTCGAGTGCCGCAGCCTGGAGTGCCCCCCCTCCTGACCCCTCACCTTCAATCTCGGGATCCGCTAGCCCATCTGCGGCCCGGGACGGCGTCAGGAGGTAAGATGGGAGGGAGATCAGCATCTTCCTTCTTGCAGAGCTCCCACCGTGCTGTGAATGCGGAAGTGATGTGTAATACATCACTTCCGCATTCACCTGTCAGTCATCTGGCTGCTATAGCCAGAAAAAAGAAGCTGATGAAGCAGATCAGATCACCCCCATGTTTACGCACATGTAAACGTAAATATGCGTCAGATGCGCCAGCGCGCGAAAACGACAATTGCGCTACACACGTTACATATCGGAGTAAGAGCAATAATTTTAGGGCCATCAATGACTGATAACGCTAAACTGTTGAGCGGTAGAAGCTTTTAAAGCATCGACTATGGCCAATTTTGGGTAATATAGTTTGAGATTTCGCGCGCATGCGCAATTTTAAGGCTTGGCATGTTTGGTGTCCATTTACCTGACATGACCCTGCCTTTTATATTTTACCAAAAAAATGGGTAATAATAAATGTTTTAGAAGTTAATATAGGGGAAACAGTTTTTTTTTTAATTTCTGTAATTTTTCCTTAATATAAAATAGTAAAAAATAAAGTGGTGATTAAATACCACCAAAAGAAAGCTCTATCTGTGCCTAAAACATCATATAAAAATAATTTCAGTACAGCGTTGTATGACAGAATAAATGTCAAAGTACCGCAGCGCTAAATACGGAAAAATGGCCTGTACAGGAAGGGGGTTCAAATTTTAAATTGCGCCTTTTTGCGAAAAGGTAAAAAAAAATGAAGGCATGCAAAACTGTAAATAAGCGAATTATGTTAAAAATCGTTTTTGCGCTGTGTTGGTGTTTGTGATAAAATGATACAGGCGTATATTTAATTGCAACACGTGGTATCAAAATGCACGGCTTTGCCATGCGCTGCCGCAGTTAAATGAATGTTTTTAAAAGAGAAAAAAACATGCACTGCGATACGTTCTAACCACACACTGCAGCACATGTGCATGGTGTATACCACAATATGGTGCACGTGTATGTTATGTGTCTGTGGGGTAGGGTGAGGTTTGTGTTTTGTTGCTTCAATTAGTTCATGATTTTTTTTACAACATTTTTATTTTTGAATATTTTTTTATGGTTATGTCTTTGCCCACTTTGGCAAAGAAAGTTTGTTTGTTAATGTTTATCTGCTTTTCATTATCACCTTAAGTCGTGTGCCCGAAGAATTTTGATGCTTCCGTGTCTTTTGGTTACTCCCCTGATAGGCCCTACTCACCCTTGGTGTTCACTCAGGGACGGTAACTTGGAAGTGGCGGAGCACTTCCGTTAGTTTTTCCTTAACTTCTTGTTCTTTTTCTCCTCCATCTCTTTCTTTCCATATCCTTACACTATTTCTTATTTCTGCCCCCTCTTAACTCGCTATCGACTTCCTCCTTCTCCCCTTTTCTTCATTTCCTGTCCCCCTCCACTTTTCCTTCCCCGTTTCTCACTACAGTATGGCCCCGCTTCTGATTGTCTCGTATAATCATAAAGGCATAATGTCCCAGAGAAGCGGAGGATGATTTTGACTGAACTTCACCGTCAGCGGGCACAGATAGGTTTCCTCCAGGAAACTCACTTCCCTGCTATTAAGCCCCCTATACTTCGTGACCATCATTACCCTACAGTTCATCATAGTTACTCACCAGATAAGAAGTCCAGCGGGGTTAGTATCCTTCTTTCTCAGTCTGTCCCATAGACCCTACTCGGCATGTATGCCGGAGAGGAGGGCAGGCTGCTTATGGTCAAGGGGAAGGTCGACACCATCACTATTACATTGGCCAATGTTTATTTACCTAATCAGGGCCAGCTCTCCTCCCTGGATCATATGCTTGATTTGATTGACGACTTCAAGGAAGGCCACTTTGGTAGAAGGGGGTGATTTAACCTACTTCTGGATCCACATTTGGATTCCTCCTGGTCCTCTCTTACCACCTCTCTTACACAGCCTTGAAACGAGTTAGAAAGCGCCTCCACCTTTTCCAACTTGTGGATGTCTGGCGGTCGCACAGTTTGATTAAATATCTAGGAATTCTATTGCCATGCACTCTGAATTAAGGGCCCCTTCACACCACATCCAGATCAACTCCAGACCAGACCAGATTGTTTCCTGACCCAAAATGCATCCTAATGTATACCTATGCTACTGCATAGCCCGTTCCAGACCAGACCAGAAAAATACTGCATGTCTCATTTTGTCTGTTCTAGAATGCACTGGAACTGTGGGCAGGTTCAAATCATTTTCCAGACCAGATCTGGTCCAAAAAATGGTGTGAACCCGCCCTAAGTATTCACCCTTAATCCCCCCCTCCAGAAAATTAGATCAGACCTCTAGAGATAGTCCCAATTGGCTCTCTCGTGGACCGGCAGTGCAATGTTAAGCTGAATGTTCTCCCCCGACTTCTGTACCCCATGCAGACCCTCCCTGTTTTTATTTCCAGAGCGTTCTTAGCCTCCATTCAATCAGTCATCAATAAATTTGTCTGGGCGAAGAAGTCGGTTAGTATCAAACATTCCATCTTATGCCAGCCCAAAAGCCATGTAGGATTGGCTCTTCCAGACATCTATTTCTACTACCTGGAGTTATAGACTGGTGTAGACATAGAGAGTTCTAAGGCCTGGGTTTATCTGGAACAGTGCTTTTCATCTATCCCTACAAGTACCCTTCCTTGGTGCCCACGCTCCGAGACAACTTCAGGTACACCCAACTATTGGCCATACACTGAGAGCAGCTAAAGTGGCCCTTGAATTTAGCGGGCTGTCTGTTTCTCCTTCCCATTTACACCCGATCATTCGGACACCAGACTTCTCTCCCGTTCTACAGGATGCATTGTTGGGGCGGCAAGAAAAGTTCAGGGCTTTCCACTTTCTTCGCGGATCTGCTTGCCCTACCTTTTCCGAAATTGTCTCGGACTCTTCCTTGGCTGAGTTGGGCTTTTGGAGACTGCATCAATAGACACACTACCTATCCTCACTGCCCTCCCCGAACTTACTTTCTAGAATGTTATCTCTTTTTGAGCAAGACTGCTCCGGGACTGGTCCCCTGCCTAAAACACTCTCCCTTAGCTACAAATTATTACTTCTCCCGGACTTTGACTTACTTCTACCCTTCCTTGAGGGGTGGGAATGGGACCTGGGGGTCCAATTCACCTCCCTTGAGAGATCTAGAATCTTACAACTGTCCCTGGGGGCATAAATCTCCAATAAATACCAGGAGGCTAGCTATAAAATATGAATCAGATGGTACAGAACCCTGCATAGGCCCCATGGGATTTTCCCTGAGGTTTCGGATGCCTGCTGGCGCTGTGGCTCCTCTCCAGCTGATATGTATCATGTGTTTTGGTCATGCCCACAGCTCTCAAGTTTCTGGAACCAGGTTAGAGACATAATGCAAAAGTTTACAGACAGACCGATAACGTTAGACCCTGCCTTTTTCCTGCTTCACCATAGTCACTGCCCTAAACCATTTACCCTTATTCACTTAGTGAACGCAGTGAGGGCCTGTGTCCCCTTTTTGTGTCCTCGCCTCCCACCATTCGACAATGGCTACAGTGAATTAACATTATTATACACATGGAAGATCATACTAGCTCTATATGGGGAACAGTGACTAGATTCCCTACCACATGGTTCTATTGACTCAAGTTCCTCAAGTGTGATGACTACCAGCACCTGATGAGCAGCTGAAGACCTGGTGTCTGAGTGAGAATGTATGCATTTCTGTGTATTCTTTCTTTTTCTTCCTTCCCTCCCCTCCTATCTCCTCTTCTCCTTTTTTGTGGTGTCTTGTCTCTACTCTTAATGCTTCTTAATTGTCACCTTGTGATATGTGACATTTATAAGGTTGTTTGCCTTGACAATGGTAATGATGCAGCAATTGTCCCTCAAATACCTGACCTACCTCAGGGATCAGCCTTAGGTTTTCAGTATGTTATTTTTCACATTATTGGCCGTAAGGTGTATTGAATATTCATGTTGATGTACCTTGTTCTGGCGACATCTCATGTTATGATGTCTTATACAACTGTTTTCTATATGCCCCTTTTTTTATGCTCTTTGTATGTTTGTTTTTACTGTTGGAAAATCTTTATTAATAAAAAAAAACAGAATTTACAAATGAAATTAAAAAAAAGGTTTAATGGTGAATAAAGAATTTCTTGCCAGGGCATAGTGAGGTGGCGGGATAAAAAATGGTGTATTTGGACATATTGGAAAATATTGGTTGTGGGAAGATGGTATTGAGCCTGAAGGTCCTGAAATTCTTAGGCACATACCTTAAGAATCAAAAAGATCTTTGAGCCTTTGGCAACCCATGACCAAAAAACAGCAGATTTTACACTAAAAAACGGTGAAGGCCTGATGGTCATTAGTGGGGAGAGTACAGTAGAAAGCTTCCTAACTTCTCTCCACTCTAATACTGTCTCTGAGAAGAGGAT
>NW_017306783.1:845260-855503 GCF_000935625.1 Nanorana parkeri | reverse complement strand
TTTAAAAGGGGGGGGGGGGGAGTAAGGTTAGCGGAGTGTTCAAGATATCTGGGAGGGACCATGGTGCTACTAAATGGCTTTCAAGTGGAGTGTTGGTAAAAAAGGAAGTGTCATGCAACCAATCCCGTATATGGGGAAAAGACTGGTCAGATTGTAAACCCTAATGTCAGGAAGATTAGCACCTACATTCCTTACTGGTTGTTGCAGCTTTTGCAAGGCCACTCTCGATTTTTTTCCTCTCCAGAGAAATCGTGAGAAAGCTTTGTTTAAGGGAAAGGGTATCGTTTAAAGTGGATATAGCAGTCTTGCAAAACTAACTATTTTTACTAAATGGCGTCTGACCAGAAGAGAAATAGGATAATCTTGCTATGACCGTAACGCTTGCATTATTTTGTTAATAATCGGTCTATAGTTTAAAGGAGTGCAAGTCCCTGGCAGAGCAGGGAATAGATATACCTAGATATGTGAGGAATATTTTGTCACTTTGTAGAGAGGGGTGTGCACGAGAAAGGGCATCTGTAAATAGCTTATCGTGGGTTAATAGGAAAATTTCACATTTATTTACATTTATTTTAAGACCAGAGAAGGAACCATAGAATTTTATGTGATTCAGAATTTTAGGAATTTGGACCAGTGGATTGGTCATAAGTAACAAGATGTCATCTGCAAATAAGGCCAATTTAACATCAAAAGGACCGGATTGAAAACCATTGTATATGAGGTTGGAAGCCAGAGAACGGAATAATGGTTCAATAGCATTACTGAACAGGAGCGGGGAAAGCCCTGGCGGGTACCCTTAAACAAATGGGAGGAAGAAAGGGCAGATGATGTGTAAATTTGTGCAGTAGGAGAGCTATACATAGTAGAAATATAATTCAAGAATGCCCGAGAAAAACCAAAACGTTGCATAACCAATGTAAACCTTGACCAATTCACGTTGTCGAAAGCCTTCTCAGCATCCAGAGCTAAAAGAGCCATTGGTCGAGGAGAAGGCCCCAGACAAGAGAATTCCGTCCAGAGAGGTAACAATCTTCCTAACATTTAAAACAGCTGAGCTACAAGATACAAAATCTGCCTGCTCCAGTGAGATAAGACTAGGCAGCACTTTGGCCAATCTATTAGCCAGAATTTTGGAGAGCAATTTGGCGTCAAAATTTAAGTGAGATATAGGACGATAGGAGCTAGGGAGGGTGGGATCTTTCCCTTTTTTTTAGGCAACAGCCTAATATAGGCAGTACTAGATGTAACTAGATAACATTCATGGTGTAGGATACGACTAAAAATAAAATAAAATAGAGAAATAGATACTTGATCATGAATAATAAATAAATAATAAAATTTGTCAGTCAAGCCGTCAGGTCCGGGAGCGTTAGAGCCAGAGGAAAGTTTAATTGCTGTCTGAATTTCCTGTAGAGTGACTGCAGCATTCAGTTTGTCCAAATCTGCAGCGGATAGAGAGGGTAAGGAAATTGATTCCACAAAAGAGGAACCAGAGGACATATTTTCCGTATCGGCCACATATAGGGACTGGAAAAATGTACAAAATATGTTACACACCTCATTGGGATCTGATATAACCGCACCACTGGTATCCACTAGTTGAAGTATATGATCAGGAGTGGTTCTAACCCGGACAAAATCTGCCAACAGTCTTCCAGGATTTTTTTTTACATATTTTAAAAATTCTACCTCTTTATGGGAACGAATTTAAAGATCATACTGTGATATCAAGCGATCACAATTCTATTTAGCCTATGACAATAATGACCTATTCACGGGAGTAGGGTTTTGCTTATATGTTAAGTAGGCTGATCTGGTTGTCGTGCATGCTTCTACATACCTGTGCCTTGTTTACCTCTTTTGGGATGTGACATAGGCCAAAAGTTTGCCTCTCAAAACAGCCTTTGCCACTTCCCAAAACAGCATTATCTTGGTGTTCTGCATTATCAGAAGCCTAATGTTTCCCCCAAGAAGTAAGATGGCCTTGAAAAGTGATGTTGTTTGAGACGTGTGATGTCAGCTTGTTGGAAATGTAATAATGCTATATCAACATTTAGTTTTTTAAGTATTAGTCTTCTTTTCTGGGAAGTTTTGAGTCCTTTGATGGGAAGTTTTGAGTCCTCCAATTTCGTCAGTAAGAAAAGTGTGGGACAATGAACAGAACCAGTTATAGTAAGTAATCAGGTAGTTGCCGGTGTCCCATAGCTCCAGAAACAACCCAGGTATGCGAGTCTTGCGAGCATGTGAAAAAAAGAAACGACCAATATTCATCTCGAAAAAGAGTCAATGTAATAAGGAAAACCTTCATCCAGCCAGCTAAACGGTTTTGGCTGCGCCAAACTGACAGCGAAAAAACATGGTAAACATGAGAACTAAGCAACAAGAAAGTCCTATTAGGAACTTCCTTTTTTCCAGATGGCGGCGTGTGATGCAGTGGCTACTAGCAGGGGGGGGGGGAAAAAACTTATCCCGAGAAGTGCCAAGGTGGTGACTGTTACGCGAATCTTCTGGAAGCAACGCCCCATTACTTTCAAAAGAGTCTCTCATAAAAAAAATAAGAGAAATTGAAAAGTAAACTTGAACACAAAGGAAATGAAATTCGATTGGAATCTACAGTGATCCATATTAGCTCAAGACATTAGCCCAGGCAATTTTTCAAGAAACAATTGCCCCTTATACATACAGGCCTTTTTCTTCCAAGGGGGGCTCTTTATCGGTGAAGCTGAAACTGAGAAGTGGTCAGCGAGATTCCCAATCAACATAGGTTTTGGCTTGTGCGGCAGATGTGAATCGGAGGAGTTTTCCATCCGGAGCCGATAAGCGTAGGATTGCTGGGTATGCCAAAATTTACTTTATATGTTCATGAACGAGGATTTGACAGACTTCATGATAGGAGCGAAGTAGTTTGGATAATTCTGTGGAATCTGCAAACAGCAGCAGGTTATGGCCTCCTGGTACCAGCTGGCATTGCGTTCTGTACGTCTGTAGAATATGATGTTTATCTGAATAATCCAGATATCGAACGATGACTGGTCTAGGTCTGTCAGTATCTTTGAAGGGGCCTCTTCTTTCCACAGAACATACAGAGCTTATACCAGGTGCCTGTGGCATAACTGAGGAGCACAAATGATGCAATTCATTCGGTTTAATGGATTCAGGGACCCCTATGATTCTCAAATTATTCTGCGGGATTGATTTTCCAGGTCATCCACCTTATCCTGTAAATATTGTAGTGTTTTTGTGTCTTCGGCAGCGATCTTTGAGATACAACAGTATGATCCACAAGATCACTAATGCAGAGGTCAAGGGCCTGAAGCCTGTTTGTGCTTCTAAAGCTGTGTTGAGAGGCCCCATATGCAATTTTAGTGAGTCAGCAATAATGGTAGCCACCTCCAATTTCAGGTGAGAGGCCACCGTAGCAGCCAGTTTTATGGCTATAGATTTATGTGTAGGCTGCAGTAAGGACTCTCAAATCATCAGCAATATCAAGGTGCCGCTCGTCGATGTCCGACATGTCAGACCGGCCGTCGTTGTGATCGGATGGTGAGGAGAGAGAGCCACGAACCAGCTGTGACCGGGCCAAGAACTTGTCCATTGCCTTCTGTGGACAGGGGACCAAGTGGTAAATTCAATGTTTGTCGTTGTAGAGACGAAACTATGTGTTTAGATGTGGCAGGACGGAGCTTCGGATCACACTGCTACTCCATCTGGCGCTGGAACCAGAAGTCACTCATCATTTTACAGGTTCCAGGTCAGCGACTTACAGCACAGATGCCAAAGCTTCAGTGTGACAGCAAGGACCTAGCATTTTCAGAAAGAGTTCAGCAAAGCCATGATTCACACATGACAGAGTCCCTTTTAGCATTACACTTGTTCATACACCCACTATACAATTCAATATATTACAAGTATATAAAAAAGCCCATTCACCACAACTGTAAATACATATCTGGAAGTTTCTTGTAAACCAGAATTCTGACACCACTGATATACATACTGCAGTGAGCAAACAGCTTTTTGAATACATTAGACAGGTATATATCATGCAGCTGCCACTGTATTCAAGTAATATTACACTGTATTCCAGGTAGTGTCTAGTAATGGGTAAGTAATGAGGCAAGCTGGATTTTTTTTTTAAATTGCTGCACTGCTTTATTTTTACAAACTGGAGTTTGGCTTTAAAGCAATGCTTTTAAGCCATGCATCAAACATGTCAAGAAATGATACATACCTGATCAGCAAACTGAGTCATATAGTGCTGCAGCCTGTTCTCACTGTCGGTGATTTCACATATCTGCACCAAAATATCAAAATCACAGAACTTCTCAGCAAGACTAGATGCCCATTGGTACTGTCCCAAAGTCACTACAAATGAGGAAAAACAAACATTCTAAACATAATATTATTTTAGAATAACAGAAGATTCTGGGTTAATGACAGTGATCAGTCATTAACCCAGACAGACATTTCACTATCAGCTCAGGATGCTAAATTAGCTTCTAGATTATTTAATGCATCAACAATGTAAAATAGGATTTTTGAATTCACCATACACTTCTGTTCTCTAATATTCATTAAAGAACTCCAGGCAGTTAAAAATGTAACCCTTGCAGTGGGGCCAACCCGCCACTGCAAAGGTTGGGTGCTTATTTTGGCCTATTAAGATACAGGATTTATACAGCGCCAACAGTTTGTGCAACACTTTACAAAGTGGAGGGAGTTACAGTACAATATCAATAGAAGAGGGTTAGGGTCCTGCTTATGGGAGCTTGCAATCTAGTTTTCAAGGATCGCCTAAAGGTTGAGAGAGGAGAAGATAAGCATATTGATTGGTGAAGGGAGTTCCAGAGGATGGAGGCTGTGGAGAAGTCCTGGAGGAGAACATGAGGTCTTAAGATGAGCAGAGAGGATGGTTTGGGTGATATTTTGAGATGTAGTTTGGGGCAGATTTATGGATGGCTTTGTATGTTATTGTTAGTATTTTGAATTGTATGTGTTGGACAAGGATTTGAAATGCACGTTTGGGGACAATATTGGAAAGATATTGGGCAATATGTACATGAGGTGATTTTCATAATCTACAGTGAGGAGCACACATTTCACATTGGACTGGTTGGTACTTGTTTTTTTTCAATATAATCTTATAATTATATAATTTTCTTTTTATTGGAGAAGATGAGATTTTTGTTGTTTATAAGTTTCTTTGGAGTGTTGCCGTCAAAAGACAAATTGAAAGAGGTTAACTGTAAGGTTGTGGCTCAGGCGGTTCTAGAGTAGGCATTAAAGAAGTTTGGAGGTAAATGGGAACAAGGAGATGGGTCATAAATTGTTCAAACTGTTGGGGTCCACTAAGCGCATTTTTAGTATGTGGGTTTTAGAAGGGTGGGGACAATGCCATTAGAAAGGGTGAGATTGAAGATGTAGAACAGAGCTAGATGGTGACCAGAGTAGTTGTGAGGGGATTGGGTCCAGGGGGAATGTGATTAGGTGGGTTTTAGACAAAAGAGGGGCAACTTTGTCTGTGGTAACAGGGTCAAATGAAGAAAGTACTGAATGTGGTGGTATACAAGGTATGTTCAGAGGGGGAAATGTCTGAACATTGGAGATTTCAGAACAAATTGATTCAAACTCATCTTCGAAGTGATTGGTGATTTCCTCGGCAGTCAGTGAGTTCGTTGGAGGAGGGGGACAAAGTAGGGAGTTAAAGGTAGAAAAGAAATGACAAGGACTAGATGAAAGGGTGTTAATGAGTGTGATGAAGTAGGTCTGTTTGGCTGTATGGAGGCAGGTACTGTATTTTTGCAGGGCAGACTTACAACATACAGTATATAGAGTAAAGTCTGGCAGGGATTTGGATTTATGCTACAGTCGTTCAAGAGCACCACTATGTCTTTTGAGTCTTTTGGTGTCATCTGTTTGCCAAGATTGTAGTAAACGTGCCTAATTATTCAAAAGCGAGCTATTGAAGAGAGAGGTGGTAAAGTCAGAGGTGTAATACATCAATAGGACAATACACACACAATAGGTTGGACTTGATGGACATATGTCTTTATTCAACCTCAAATACTATGTAACTATGTAATTTTGTTATAAAGGTAGTCTGTTGCAGAGTAGAGAAGGCTTAAAGTGGCAAAGATTAGGGGTGTGTGGCTAGGGAGCGGATATGGATGTAGGTGAGCGTGCACGAGTGGATCCAGCGTGGATGTAGGTGCTGGCATCCTGAAGCTTTTGAAGCACTGCCTTAACCCGCTGGCATAATATTTCCCCTGGCGCAGTCGGACCGCAACAAGTTTTCGGGTGAGCGGCTGAGGGGGAGACGGGTGCGCGTTGCTGTGCATCAGTGGCCCTCTCCCCATTCTCTCTTGTACCTACGGTACTTGGACTGGGTGTGGAGGTGGACTCATCGCGACGGAGTGGAGCCGTGGGGATACCGCTTATTGTCGCGGCGGGTACAGGCTTGATGGTCGGCTGACGGGTAGGTGAGCTGTTCGTGGACGTGCTGTTGGCTCCCTCCAGTGGCTGAAGGCGGAGGTGCAGTGTGCTGGACTGTGTGGCGAGAGCTATTGAAAGGACTCTTTTCTCTCGGCTCCCCCTAGAGGCAAAGAGGAAAGCTGCAGCTGAACAACATTAGCTCATAATAAATATATAAAAAAAAAATGACCAGGACTGGATCAAAAAAAGGAAACTGTCCAAGAGGCTGCTAGTGGTGGGGGAACCAAGCAATCACCCGGTGGGCTTAAACAGGCTGGTAAAGAGAAACAGAAAGAAGTTGCGTAACGATTGGAAAAATTTGCCAGAGGTAATACAACAAATAAATAAAAAGTGATTAAGTCTGGGAGATAAGTCTCTTTGTAAAGTCCCTGAAGATGTATTTGAGGTGGAAGGGGGGGCACAAGGGGAACTCCGGATATATCTAATGGACGGTTATCTTTATAAAATCCAGAAGTCTCAGGTGACCCCACTCTTAATGTGTTGTCGGCAGTTCAAGTATGTAAATCGACCTTGGTATCTATGGCAGAGCAGATACAAGCTGTCCGAATGAATATATCCTTTCTCAGACAAGATATGCAAAAGATCAGAGAGAGGCTGACCGAGGCAGAAGATAGAATTAACAAGCTGAAAGATGTTAATACTTTTATATCTGCAGACCTTAAAATAGCATTGCAAAAGGTTAATATTAATTCTTGTAAGATTGAAGAATTGGAAAATAGAGCAAGACGCATTAACATCAGAATGGTAGGAGTACCTGAACAGACTGAGGGTTAAATCTGGTGGCGTGTATGGAAAAATGGATATTACAGACAAAAGGAAAAGAATATCTATCTCCCATGTTTATGATTGAAAGAGCCTATACAATTCCTGCACACACTCATGTATATGGGAATTTGCCAAGGACTATGGTGATTAGAGTGGCCAACTATAGAGACAAGGAGGCAATCCTCCGTAAAGCTGGACAATTGGGAGCTATATCTATGGCAGGTGCAAGAGTGATGTTATTCTCAGACTTTTCACAGGATGTTCAGAAAAAAAGGGCTCAATATCAGGAAGTGAAAAAATGAATGTGCCAAATGAAAATACTATATGCCCTGCAATATCCAGCGAAAATGCGTATAATTACTCATGAAGACTTATTTTTTGGAATCTCCTTTAGCAGTTTCGGACTGGTTGGATAAATATCCTGTCAGTGATACAAGAGGCTATGAGCAATAATTTGGAATTGGAGTATAGAGTATATTTGCTTCTGAGTATTAAATACACCATGCTGAGATCTGGAGTGTAAGATGATTGTTTGGTTGAAGTTAATGTCTCTAATCCCCTATTTGGCTCCTGAGTGGAGTATTTATATGTGGGAGGTTAATGTCGAAATGGGGTGTGGTGTATTTTTTTTGTGTTTCTGTGTTTTGTTTTCTTTTTTCTAAAATACCAAATTTCTACTTACATTGGAGGGCTATGTTCATTAGTACCAAATCTCTAAACTGGAGGGCTATGTTCAATGGTTGGGAATTGTAGTATATGGTAGTATGATCTGCACATAAGAACTAAATATCAATGGATAGGAAAAAAATATCAATAATATCTTGGAATGTCAGGGGTCTGGGGAATAAGATAAAGTGATGCACGTTATTATCCAGCATTATTGTCAATTATTTGTCTTCAGGAAACGCATTTGATGAGATATTGTTGGATGGTTGGAATGCAGATGTCTGCAGTACACAGCTCATGCATGTTACTCTGCATACTCTAGAGGGGTATCAATACTAGTCTGTAAAGGTATAGCTTTCTCATGTATACAAGCATTGTGTGATAAAGAGGGTAGATATGTATTTTTGCATTGTAAAATCTATGACGTAGAATGTGTGCTAGTAAACATATATATTCCTCCTCCCTACTCTAATGAGGTCCTCCGGAAGCGGTTATTATTTATTAAGGATAAGTTACCTATTTATGTACTTGTGATGGGGGATTTGAATAATTATATGAATATGGCACTAGATAAATTCACGGCAAATAAGCACTTGGATATTACAAAAAAACACTTTTTTAAATAGTTTTTGCAAAGAAATAGGGTTATGGGATGTGTGCCGGTTAATGCACCCAGAGGAACACCAATATACATGTTTTTTGAAGACACATAACACATTATCTAGGATAGATTTAATTTTATGTTTGGTTGATGTAATGCCACTAATTAAATCTGTTGAGATACAACCTAGATCACTTTCAGATCACTCACCAAATATCACTATTATTGAAACTGGGGGACGGGTTTTTAGGTTACCTTGGAAATTAAATCCGGGATGGTTAACTATATTGTTAGCACAGGAGAAGTTAGGAAGTGAGATATCAATGTGTTTGAGCACAAATAATAACTCTGGGGGGGCGTGGCCAGGATGTGAGGCTGAACTGCTTCCCAGCTGACCTAATCGGGTTTTTACACTTACCCTCTCCTGGCGGGTGTTCCGGTGACGACTGGCGCTCCGTCCATGCGAACCCGACGGCGATCGGCCCGGAGCGAGCGGTGTGACTTCAGGCCCTGCTCCTGTCACGCGTGCCGGCGCTATCTTGACTGCACGCTCTCCCTCTCTCACTACCATTAGCACACAGACTGCTCAGTGGGGAGACATGGAGCCGGAGGTGAGTGCACATAACGCTGCCAGCCTGCATCCTTCTCAGGGCAAAGACCCTCCAGATGCCACGGACGCCATCCTGGCGGCGATTGAGGCCAGTAAAACGACCCTAATAGCCAGAATGGATACGCTGGCCACAGAATGCGGCCTAATCCGTCAAGATATTGTTATGTGGGATAGCAGGGTGGTTAATGGGATGTTTACTGTTGTACGCTATGGCTCCGATGGCGCCCCTCCCCAGACCTGGGGTAAGCTGTTAATGCGGTCCGCTCTCTGGACTTATTGACTTTACCGCACTCTGATGGCAGCTGATCTGCGTGTTATCTCATGGAACGTCAGAGGTTTGAACTCCAAATTCAAACGGGCACTGGTGCTTAAGTTCCTACAGTCTAACAATCCGCAAGTGGTTTTTTTACAGGAAACTCACCTACTAGGAAATAAGATTTTGGCCTTGCAGAGGAGGTGGATAGGTCAAGCCTTTCATGCCACCTACTCCTCCTATGCAAGAGGGGTTACTATTCTGTTGCATAAAAATTTTCCATGTGTAATTTCCCAAGTGCTGACGGATCCGGAAGGTAGATACGTGGTGGTTCTGATCAAATATCACTCGCAGACTATTGCGCTTGTCAATGTATATATCCCTCCACCGTTTCAGGGAACGATACTTTACACCATTTTGGAAAAAATGGCGCCCTTTTTTCCTTGGACCTCGAAAAGGCTTTCGACTCTGTAGACTGGCACTATCTGCAGACTGTGCTTAAAAAATTGGGATTTGGCACCAACTTCTGTAAGTGGGTTACTATCCTTTATAATCAACCTAGAGCTGCCATTAAGATGGGTGTGGCACTTTCTTCGAGTTTCCCGATTTTACGAGGCACAAGACAGGGATGCCCGCTCTCACCTGGTTTGTTTGCCTTGGCGATCGAACCAATAGCAAGTACCATTCGTCAGTCCAAGGGGATCTGTGGTCTCTGTGTAGGGGGGTTGGAGGAAAGGGTGGCCTTATATGCAGACGACATGATATTGTTTCTAGCTGATATGGACCAGTCGTTGGTAGAGTCCCTCGATATTTTACAAAGATTTACTACATACTCAGGGCTGTCTGTTAATTGGAC
>NW_017306783.1:825308-844630 GCF_000935625.1 Nanorana parkeri | reverse complement strand
CTGTCACTTAGAGGGCGGGAATCCTTGCAGGGGTGCCAGAGGGCCTGGAGGAATGACTGTCCGGACTTGGATCAGGGAGACGAGGAGGAGATCTGGGACACCCCTATGACCACTCTGATATCCGCAAGGGACAGATTAATTCAATATAAAATAGTTCAGAGAGCATATTTTACGCCAGCTAGACTGGCTAGGATGCGTTCCTCTGAAACGGCTACCTGTTGGCGGTGCCCCTATGAACCAGCTGACCTAATACATGTGTTATGGTCCTGTCCTAAAATCCATGAATATTGGAGGGGGTAGCTGATGTGGTTACGGACCTCATGTGTACTCCAATTCCAATGTCTATCGAAACCTGTATGTTGGGCATCATAGATGACCTTGTTCCCTCAGTGGCGTCTCGCACACTCCTGACCTATCTATTGTTTTACGCCAGGAAAGTCTTGGTTCTACACTGGAGGAAACTGGAGCCACCTACCCTGGAAGTCCATAGTAAATGCTTCCCTACCATTACACAAAGCGACGTATGCTAACAGAGGGTGCCCCCAAAAGTTTGAAAAAATCTGGTCTGGTTGGATAGAGTCCACTGCTACGCTGGGAGTAGATAATCCTGGAGGGGTGTGGGCACGTATGTCTCCTGATGACGGTGCATTGGTCTCCTTTTCACATCCTGCAGTTTTCAGCAGCGATAGTGCTGGGTGAGTGGCTGTGAACGTAGAGTTCCCCTTTCTGCTGGTTGGTTGCCCGTGGTACTGTCATTAAGGAAGATGCTACAAAGTAATAAGTAATGACGCATACATTTGAGGGGGAGTTCCTGGAGAGTGGGTAGGAGTATTGGAGAATAAGGGATCCGTAATGTGCCTGGGGGGGGGAAAGGGGGGATCGGGGATTGTTTATGCGTACCGTGTGTGTATTTTGGGCATATGTTATGCCGTACTGTGTGTTATTTTGTACTTGAGGCACTATGTTAGTGCGCTGTTTATTTGTATCATAAACTGCAAAATGAATTAAAAGATTTATTAAAAAAAACAAAAAACAAATAATAACTCTGCGTCACAGGGGATAGTATGAGACTCTTTACATATATGATGGAATATTTATGTCAGCAGATTAGTAGGATGAGGAAGCAATGGAATAGGGAGGAGGAAGAAGCACGTAAAGAAGTGATTTGTTTAGAGACACATTTTGTGTTAAATCCTAATGAGAAGGCTTGTAATGATTGGACTGAAGCACAGGAGCAACTGAGGCATATTGAAAATAAGAAAGCTAAAAATTAATTATTTTTTAGTAATCAGAAGTACTGGGAAAAGGGAGATAGTTCTAGTAGAATGTTGGCACAATTGGCGAAGGTGCAAGCACAAGTTCCATTTGTTAATGTCGTAAAAGATATGGATGGTCAATTCTGCAGCGAGTCCGACAGAATTCTTTCAATCTTTTAACAGCATTTTGAAAAGATTGATACCACTAGAGCAACGTATAGCAGTGTAGATTTGGCCAGTTATATAGGTAATATCCCATTTAATATGCTATCTCAGGTGGATAAAGATAGCTTAGAAACTCATTTTACTATCCAAGAATTAGAAGTAGCGGTGGCTAATTTTCCAAAGGGGAAAGCCCCAGGCTTGGATGGTATATATAAGAAATATGCCTCTGCGCTGCTTCCTGAGTTATTACAAACTTTTGAGGAAGCTTTGGTTATAGGAAAATTACCTGAGTCAATGTACAGTGGGGCAAAAAAGTATTTAGTCAGCCACCAATTGTGCAAGTTCTCCCACTTAAAAAGATGAGAGAGGCCTGTAATTGGCATTATAGGTAGACCTCAACTATGAGAGACAAAATGAGAAAACAAATCCAGACAAATCACATTGGCTGATTTGGAACTGATTTATTTGCTAATTATGGTGGAAAATAAGTATTTGGTCAATATCAAAAGGTCATCTCAATACTTTGTTATATATCTTTTGTTGGCAATGACAGAGATCAAACGTGTCCTGTACGTCTTCACAAGGTTGGCACACACTGTTGCTGGTATGTTGGCCCATTCCTCCCCCCTACAGCTTAATATCCTGAACTGAATCAGCACGTGGCTGTGTGATACGCAAATGAGGACCACCAAAGGGTTCTTGGGGCAGGGACACTGATGAATGAAGATTTGCTGGACTGTCTTATCTCCTGAAATGAGCCCGACCCCCTGCTGGTATGTACTGCCCATACCTGTGCCAGCAATGCAGCATACATGCTGGGATAGGGCAGACATGTGATAGAACCTTCTTTCTGTGTGATCATCTGCACAAACCTAGCTCACAAGCAGGAACAATGGTAACCTTGTGACCTCTTGGACAAGACAAGTCTTTCTGGACTCTACAATCAAGAATGTGATTCGCTGAGGCCTGCTGGAGAGGAGTGTTCTGAGCACAGAGAAAAACCCATGGCATGTGGGAATGAAAGAGAGAATGTGTTTGCTAGCTGAAGGATCCTAACCTCAATTCCTATCCCTACTGACACCCTTCAAATCCCCTCTCCATTTCCCTTAATTGTAATTAGAATGTATGTATATCCCTATTTGTAAGTAAACCCAACACTTATTTAAGATTCAGTTGTTCATCAGTAACTTAAGCCACCCCCAAAGAAGAGCACATTTTACACTAGGACATTAGCAAAAGACTGAGGCATGATGGTTGAAGTTACGCAGGGGCTGGCTTAACTTATTTTCTTTGTCAGTGTCCAAACCTCATAAAGGCAGCAGTATAACCCAAATGTTTATGAACTTTTTACATTCCTGTGTCCTTCAATGGACGATAAAAAAAATAGTCAAATTAAAGAAAAAGTAGTTTCTGGGGGGCATTTTGCACCATAGTGATAAAGGCATCAATGTCAGACCTATGCTGTGCTGGCCATTTGTTCATGTTTTTCCTGAGACCTCCCCACTCCAAAACACTACCCAGGAAATAGCAGATGGACTACGGTTCACCAGTGGAGGCAAAAATCACAATACTGCTGTTTAGGATATAGACGTGTTGATGTACACTGCATTGGCAAATGCTTTCAATGTATATGGTGTGCATGTCTCCTTAGGAGTATGTTATAAACAGATTACACATAAGAAAAGTATTAAACGTTTTATAACAGACACATACAGTGGATATAAAAAGTCTACACACCCGTTCCAAATATCAGTCAGATTTGGCACAAAACCGTAAGAAGCTAAAGATGAGGAGGAATTTCACCTTTCAGCATGACCAAAGCAAACTTTCAAATCATCAAAAGAAGGGCTTTACCAGAAGATGATCAAAGTTTTGGAATGGACCGGGTAGATCTGGACCTGAATCAAATTGAAAATCTGTAGGGTGACCCAAAGAGGGCTGTGCACAGGAGATGCCCTCACAATCTGACAGATTTGGAGTGCTTTTGCAAGGAAGAGCGGGCAAAGATTCCCAAGGCAAGATGTACCAAGCTGATAGACACCTACCCCAAAAGACTGAATGCGGTCATAAAATTAAAAGGTGCTTCAACAAAGTATTAGTTTAAGAGTGTGCATATTTAAATAACCATTATTTTACGTTTTTTTAATCTTTATTTTTCCCCTTTTAAAGATTTCAGTTTGTTTTTAATTGACAGGTAATAGGTCATATTAAGGGGGGGAAATTCTGAAGTGATTTATCTTCTTTTATTTTCTCATTTATCATAACTATTGGCAACTTTCATAAATAGTTTCATATCCTAGGGACAAATTTAACACAATATAATCAAATACAATTATGTATCCCCAAATACTCATTAAGACCAGAAGGTGACATACAAGGGGATGGTTTAAATAGCAAACACTTTAATGCCACACCTCAAGAAAAAAAAAGAAAATTAACACACCACACTGGATATGTAAATTATCACTAAAAAGTAGGGCTGGTAATGATTAAAATTTTCGTGTTCGATTAATCAAATTTGATCGATTAAATCGATTAATTTCGATTAATTATAATGCATATACAGATCCAACTACATTGACCTATACACATACAGCACAGCAATGAAGTAATAAAACGAACTAGGATTACACTAATCCAGCACGTTATTAATCTCACGTGCCCCAATCAATATGGCCACCGCTTGAGTGGGGCAACTCAGAATAACGTGCTGGATTACAAATGTATTTACATAGTATAGTAAAACAGCAAAGCCCTAAGGGTGATTTAAACATAAGTATTAGCTTAATATTTGAAGTAGCAGCACCTGTCCATTCCATTTCATGTAAGGACCTGATTTCAACATAATACCAGTCAATGTCAATGGGCACATTTCTGGGAGCGAGTTGGGGGGGTGGGGGGTTAATGGAGAGCCAAGTAGTGCATTTATATAAGTTTAAGATAAGACAGAAGCTTGGTGCTTCTTGGGCAAACTCACTGGCCCAAGTGGCTCCGTCGGCTAACGAAGGGATGGGGGTCGGAGATCCGGTGACGTCGATGTCACCGGACGCCTCCTCCCCCATTCCCTTCGTTAGCCAACGGAGCCACTTGGGGATTTTAATCGATCAAAAAGTTTAACGATTAATCGAGGAATTAATCTTAAATTTCCCCAGCCCTACTAAAAAGCTGTGTTATGTGCAGAGGGCTGCTCCAAAGTATACAAATCTTACCGTGTCCTGCACATAACTCTGATCTTCCAGGCAGTGAGGGATATGACTTGAGCAGTAAAGTGCTCCGGTTGCATCACCCGTCCCTCCTCACTATTGCCCATTTACAAAATGCCTTGTATTTTTTTTTAAATACAAGGCATTCTGTGACTGGAGGAAGAGAGATGATGTCACATCCCTGCTCCTCCTTTCCTCCTCCACTCACAGAATGCCCTGTATTTTTTGAAAAAGTAAAATACGTTTTGTGAATAGGCAATTTACTGCTCAAGTTGCATCCCTCATTCACTCCAATGCCTGGAAGCCTGGCATAATGTGCAGGCAACAGCATGTTGCAAGATTTTTATACTTTGCAGCAGCCCTCCACACATAGCACTCAGCTTTTTAATAATAATTGACACATGAAGTGTGGCGTGTAATTTTTTTTTTTTCCATGGAGTGTTGCTTTAAGGCCCTCCGAATTTACATTATGTTTATGTATGTCAAGAAAATGCCAAATGGTATGTCACCGTAAAAACTGCATTCACTGAAGGACACAGCCAGATCCATAGGATCTTCATCATATGGGTTTTATATCGCCCCCTTCAGGAGCAGAACATTAGGCAAAAAACAAAGAAGCAGCCCAGGGGAAGTCCCTGCTGGTGGTCAAACCCCCGACACATGGTGGCAAAGGCGGCTTAAAAGGAGGAGCCAGGCGATTGACACCCTGTATAAAAGTATGGACCATAGAGTGCTTGGCCAAGGGGCGCTGAAAAAATAACCATCAAAGCAAAAACCTGACCTTTGACGGTGCTCAATGCCAAATGATGATGCACCCCCTGCTGAAGGAAGGATGGGACTGTAAAAACCCAAAAAATATTAAAGTGAAACCCATTAGACTCAAACCACGCAAAATAGGCTCTCCATGTCCAATAGTGCAACGAAAGCAACAAGACTGGCGCCCCCGGTTTGCAAGACGATCCGGCTGTACAGGTAGTTTATACGCCTTGGAGGCAGCTCCCACCGGTCAAAAAAGACCAACCATCTGGGAGATAAAAGTAAGATAGAAAGCCTCCATAGTGTAAAAAGATTATTTATTTGGTAAAACACGCAAGCAAAAAGTTCTACTTACACGATAATCAGTGATCACAAGCATAAAGGAAGCGTTGAAATATAAAATCGCTAGCAGGGAAAGTCTGACGGGAGATCCAAATCAGCGTCCTCTGCTCCTGTGAGTATTAGAATGGTCTACGCGTTTCAGGGGCATGCCCCCTTCATCAGAACCTAAGGAAACTCTCCTGAGATCCTGTTCTTTTAACAGAATGATGACCAATCACAAGAGGTTTTGTCTTTTAGCAATGGTGTTTGGGCCAATCACCGGTAATTGAGATTCCTGCTGGCTTCCGTCTAACTGACAGATGGATGTTTTTAATAAGACCTAATCTTTAATCTATTCAGTTGAAAATCATACTAACTCTAGATGTTTGAGACGAACTAGCCATACATAATAATACATGTAGGTAAATAAAACGACTAGATTTATAAGAGGTTTCGGAAAAGGAGAGACATGGAACTATTTTTTATATATATCAAGGGATAAATTCTCTAAGTGAGTCCTAAAAGTCGCTCTAGTGTAGGCAGCCTAGCTTCTAAGCCCACTGGCAACTTTATATTTCATGCATATTCAGGACTTTTTCACTTGATTTGCAAAGAAGTGCAAGTGAGTGAAAATTCATACAGTACCAAATCTAAAGATATACTCCGCATATATATAATCTTATTGCGGTATTGATATGGAGGCAACATTCAATTACATTACTGCCTCAGAAAAAGATGAATTAACAGACTTCAACTTTATATTTCATGCATATTCAGGACTTTTTCACTTGATTTGCAAAGAAGAGCAAGTGAGTGGAAATTCATACAGTACCAAATCTAAAGATATACTCCGCATATATATAATCTTATTGCGGTATTGATATGGAGGCAACATTCAATTACATTACTGCCTCAGAAAAAGATGAATTAACAGACTTTGGATAAACAAAATAACAATTACATGCTAAATAGCCAAACTTTGTAGGCACAATTTTGATGCATAAATGGTTAATGTTCTTCCTCCATATGCGTTATTGATATGGAGGCAACATTCAATTACATTCCATAAATAACAAAAGAAGATGCACAATTAATAAATTGTTTGATAGAAAACACTTATTAGGAAGGGATCTTCTTTTAATACTCCCCAGTGCTTTCTTAGTACATGTTCAATGCGAAAAGCTGCATTATTATATTGGGTACAGAAACTAGTTTGGTATCTGGAAGTGTTCTTTCTTTTTCTTTGTCCGGGCATGGGGGGGCACTTGATGTTTTTCAAAGGCTTTATTAATAAGG
The DNA here is from genome assembly GCF_000935625.1 of Nanorana parkeri. NCBI lineage: Eukaryota > Metazoa > Chordata > Amphibia > Anura > Dicroglossidae > Nanorana > Nanorana parkeri. Next base: position 837,633 of record NW_017306783.1, on the reverse strand, counting down.
GTTTGGTTATACCCCTTATCTCGAAATTTTTCCTTTAGGAACTCTCCTTGTTTGGCATAGTCTTTGTCTTTAGTACAAGTCCTTCTTAATCTTCCAAATTGTCCATCTGGGACATTTTTAATCCATCTTGGGTGTTGGCTGCTTCTTGCATGTAAATATGAATTGCCTGCAGAAGGCTTAAAATGCGTTTTATAAATTATTTTGCCTTCACTATCTACACTTAGCTCCAAGTCTAGAAATACCAAGAGATTCTTATCTACCACGTAAGTAAAATCTAGTTGGTAGGGATTCTTTTTACAATAATTTACAAAGTCCAAAAATTCAATCTCAGCACCCTCCCAAATAATAATAATGTCGTCAATATAACGAGCGAACATAACCAGGTGCTTGCCAAATGGGTTGTTAGTCCAAATATATTGTTGTTCCCACCAGGCCATTAAAAGGTTTGCATAGCTCGGAGCGAACCTGGCTCCCATGGCCGTGACCTTCAATTGAACATAGTGTTCACCCAAAAAAGTGAAATAGTTGTGGGTTGGGGTGTATTCAATAGCTTTGAGGATGAACTTTGCTTGGGAGGAATTGATGGACCCTGATTGGATCAAAAAGTGTTGTACTGCTTCTAAACCTGGTTGGTGCTCGATAGATGTGTACAAAGATGCTACATCTAGTGAGGCCCAGAGGTACCCTTCATTCCAGGTATAGGGTTTCAAGATCTCCAGGATATGACTAGAGTCTCTCACAAAGGAGGGTATTCCACAAACTAGTGGTTGGAGGAAAAAAATCGATATAACTAGCCAGATTGTAAGTAAGGCTGTCCATGCCAGCTATAATTGGTTGGTCTCCCAGTAGGCACTGTTGGATTTTTGTGGATCTTAGGTATATGATAAAAATACGGAACACAAGGGTGACCCACAGTTAAAAATTGTGATTCAGATTTACAAAGTACACCATTATCCTTAGCTTCTCTATTAAGTTGCCCCTTATATATAGCTGTGGGGTCTCCATCTAATTTAGCATAAGTGGAACCATCAGACAACAGTCGGTGAGCCTCTTTAACATAATCTTTGCGGTCCTGAACTACCAGGCCCCCTCCTTTGCTTGTTTTATCACTAGGTCGTGATTTTTCCTAAGGACTTGTAATGCTTTGGTTTCTTCAGAACTCAGATTGTGACCCTTGTGGCCTCTTGCCGAGCAGAGTTTTTTGAAATCCCTATGAACTAGTTGATGGAAGGTAATGATATGTTCCCCCTTGGAACTGAGGGGATAAAATTTAGATCTTGGCTTGAAGTGTGTATGAGAAATATCAGGGTCATAAAAATTGAGGGCCTCTAGATTAGACTCCTCACCATCCCATAATTCTTCCAAAAGGGCCAAATTAGGGTCTTCAACTATGGTTTCTACTTCTGGGCTATTCATACCCAGTGTGACAGGTTTTTTTGGCATCTTTGATAAGGAAATGGCGGTGTAGTGTCAATTTTCTCGTGAACCTATGTCAATCTAGAAACAACTCAAATTCGTTGGGCCCCACAGAAGGGGCAAAGCTCAGCCCTTTTTGGAGGATAGAAATCTCGCTCTCGCACAGTATGTGACTTGAAAGGTTGAAAATCTTGACAGTAGTATTATTACTGGTATTGGTCGCAGTGGCTAGAAACTTGTTCTTCCTTTTTTGTTTAACCTGTTTTCCTGCTCTGCATCCTCTCCTTCTCTTCCAGCCATTCTCTTTATTTTTACTTTTGGTGTCCTGGGATCCAACAAAAAATGTTTATGTTGGGTGGTATCTATTTCCCCCTCTGTTGTATTACAGACTACTGAACCATTATGTTTGGGTTTAGTTCCAACTCTTTCCCATTCTAATGGGCCTTTTTTGGGTTCTATACCTGAAGTATGGGGGTAACCCTGGGAAGATGTAGAAAAATCTTCATCAACAGAGTTATGTGAGAGATAGCTGGAGATATTTTTAGGTCTGGGCCCCATAGGTAACCCGGTATAGGGACTTTGAGAAAGACTTCTTTTTCTTTCATCTTGAGGAATATCCCAAGAATTAAGAGATGGTCTTTCTTTCTGATATTTCCGGGTCCTTAGCTTATTTGTGACCTGATCCTCTGAAGGAGAAACCTGACGGTGGAAAGCATAGTTCCTGTGGCCTCTAGGTCTATGGGGTTGGAAGCTTCTCGGAGGGCCGTTTTCTCCATTGGAGGGCCTAGTGAACACAAAAGAACGCTTTGTGCCCCTCCTCCTGAACGGACGTCCACGCCAACCCGTAGATCCATGACCTTGAATCTGATTATATACAAATTCCCTAGTAGGGATATGTGTCAAGTGCACTGGCGAAGACGGTGAACCCGGGGATTCAGGTCTAAAATGGAACTGGGATGTGAATTTAGATGGGGGCTGACCCTTGTGGCCCTGTATATGTGTATTCCGATTCTTAATTGGGTGGGATGATTTCCAGGAAAAAATCTTTCCCTCCCGAAAGTCCGACCGATCCCTCTGATGTTTTCCCCGCTTTCTCTCTATCAAATTCTGTTCAAAAGCCAATATTTTTCCTTTTATTCTGTTGTCCCACTCTGGGAATTTTGGATGTGTCTGATAAGTCTGAATTTTATCTTTTAAAGTGGTTATTTTGGTTTTAATGTTATCAATTAGTCTTTCACGTTGGACAATAATAAGCGATATCCACTCTCTTGAACATGTCAAGGCAAAATTGTCCCACTTTTCCAGTAGGTCTGTTTAAAAAAAATTGCATCTATTGGAGATGCGCAGACCTCTGGGGACTAGATTGCCTTTAATATATTGTTTCAACATTTCGGCATCCCACCAATGTAACATCTCTTTCTCTAATAGTGTTTTCAACTGATAAAACAATTTGATCCCCTTTTGTATATATGTATATTTATCAAAAAACATTACATTGGTGATCATGATCCTTTTACCCAATGTGAATATGTGTTTTTCGTTGGCTTGTACGAGATCAACGATACTAGCCCACTAAAATTATGTCAGCACAATTTTTAAATATTTAATCTTCACAATGTAATATTTTAAAATGAAGTTACATTCACTTAGTATGAAGATACACAATGCCCATACCCCTTGTGAAATGATCGTGCCGAATCATAAATTTGTATCATATATATATTTTTAAACACATTTATATAATAATTTTTTTAAAAGATTGATAAAACGGTTTTAACCAATATACTCTTATTTATATATTTTTATTTGTTTTTATAAATATATGTTGACATGGGGGGGCCTAAAACTAATCATTTTTGATCGGTCTATCTACACCCATATTGGGGTCCTAAATCAAATGATTTCTCCTTCTAGGTGACTGTACACCATATGAATGAATAGGCCATTAGAAATATTTATGGGGGAAGAACACTAACCATTTATGCATCAAAATTGTACCTACAATGTTTGGCTATTTAGCATGTAATTGTTATTTTGTTTACCAAAGTCTGTTTAATTCATCTTTTTCTGAGGCAGTAATGTAATTGAATGTTGCCTCCATATCAATACCGCATATGGAGGAAGAACACTAACCATTTATGCATCAAAATTGTGCCTACAATGTTTGGCTATTTAGCATGTAATTGTTATTTTGTTTATCCAAAGTCTGTTAATTCATCTTATTCTGAGGCAGTAATGTAATTGAATGTTGCCTCCATATCAATACCGCAATAAGATTATATATATGCGGAGTATATCTTTAGATTTGGTACTGTATGAATTTTCACTCACTTGCACTTCTTTGCAAATCAAGTGAAAAAGTCCTGAATATGCATGAAATATAAAGTTGCCAGTGGGCTTAGAAGCTAGGCTGCCAACACTAGAGCGACTTTTAGGACTCGCTTAGATTAAAGATTAGGTCTTATTAAAAACATCCATCTGTCAGTTAGACGGAAGCCAGCAGGAATCTCAATTACCGGAGATTGGCCCAAACACCATTGCTAAAAGACAAAACCTCTTGTGATTGGTCATCGTTCTGTTAAAAGAACAGGACTCAGGAGAGTTTCCTTAGGTTCTGATGAAGGGGGCGTGCCCCTGAAAGGCGTAGACCATTCTAATACTCACGGGAGCAGAGGATGCTGATTTGGATCTCCCTTCAGACTTTCCCTGCTAGCGATTTTATATTTCAACGCTTCCTTTATGCTTGTGATCACTGATTATAGTGTAAGTAGAACTTTTTGCTTGCGTGTTTTACCAAATAAATAATCTTTTTACACTATGGAGGCGCTCTGTCTTACTTTTATGTCCAATAGTATATCGATGGAGAACTAGACTTACGAGCCTGCAACATTGTGGAAATCACTGCAGAAAGACCCTGTGGGAGCGGTCACTGCCAGCAGCATGACCTTCAGCACTTTGGGTTTTGGCCGTCAAAGCCAGCTAGCAGGATGGAAGATTGTCCGCTGCCAAAGAAGATGCTGGCACAACTGAAGATGAACCACGTGTGCATACAAGACTTGATGAGGCCAATCCGGAGCCAACCGGATGGCAGGAATCTCTTCCAACTCAATCCTCTGCAAGAGTGGAGTAAGCAGCCTGAGGCAAGGAAATCATAAATCGGGGGTAACATGTCCCACTGAGCCACCAATGCATCCGTCGCATCTGCCAGGGGATCCTGAGTTCTTGCAGCGGAACCTTCCGATTAACCCTGGAGGCCATGAGATCTACATCTAGCGCGCGCCCCACCGAAGACAGATGTGATGAAACACCTCCCAGTGAAGTGACCATTCTCCCTGATCCAGACCCTGATGGCTCAGATAATCCACCTGTTAGTTCTCCACACCCGGAATATGAACGGTGGACTTGAGGGATGGCGCAAGGATTTGAGCCACCTCTCGTGCTGCTGCTGAGCTCTTTGTGCCATCCTGGTGATTGATGTACAACACGGTGGAGGTGTTGCCCGACTGAACTCGGACTGGATGAACTTTGAGAAAACTTGTCCACCATCAAATCCATAATAGAAGTCACCAGCACTCGATATGTGCAAGAAGTAAAGCACTTTCTTATTGAATTGTCACATGCATCAAACAGCCAACATTTCGGGGCCACGCAGGGTCCCTTCTTCTGGGCGACATAGTGACCTTTGTCGTCCAGAAAAAGGGACCCTGAGTGGCCCCGAAACATTGGCTGTTTGACTCATGTGACGATTCAATAAAAAGTGCTTTACTTCTTGCACATATCATTGAGCGCTGGTGACTTCTATTATGGACTGTATCTGACACGGCGCCATACGTGTTGTCACTTCAAGCACCAACCTCTTTTTCAAGTCTGTACACTGTATGGAGTGCAGGTGATTTCATATTATCGATTGTCCACCATCGAAGGCGCAGGAATATCGCCCGTAGCTCCAGAACATTAATGGACAACCTGGATTCCTCCACATTCCACAACCTGTGAGCTGTAAGAACACCTAGAGCCCCTCCCCACCCGGACAGACTGGTATCCATCGTGACCACCTTCCAACGTAAGGGGAGAAAATATCTCCCCAACTGTAACATTGGAGAGCGCAGCCACCATACCAAGGAAGCCTTGGCCTGATGGGACAGGCAAAAAACGTTGTCCAAGGACCCCAGAAGCCTTTTCCATTTCAACAGAATTTCATGCTGTAGAATCAGACAGATTAATTTACAGGTCCGCTGCAGAGTCCACACAAAGGTCCCAGACTGCAGCGTGGAAAAGGGCTGGTGAGAGCGACAGAAGGGCACATGAAGATAGGCATCATTAATGTGGATAGACAATCCCCCAGATGCAGCAAAGCCATGACCGACCAAACCGACTCCATCCGAGGCATTCAGGGCCTTCAAATCCGGTATGGAATGAACGCTGCCCTTCTTGGAAACCATAAACAGATTGGAATAAAACCCTGTGAACCTTTCGGAAGAGGGCACGTGAACAATCAACCCCTGATCGAGCAAGACCTGGACGGCAGAGTGTAGGTCTGCCAGCCGCTTTGGAGAAAGCCTTAGATTAGAAGCGAAAAAAAAAGCTCTGGGGGACGAGACAAGAATTTGATCCTGTATCCAGAAGAAACCACTTCTTGGACACACTTGTCCGCAATCAAACAGCAGCATGAAACCTCCCCACACCTTCGGCTTCCTCGGTGGGGGAGCACCTTCATGCTGGGGAAGACTTATTAGAGGGCTTCAAGGACTTCTGCTGCCATGGGCGCCAGTTCCCACTGCCACTAAAAAGTTTTGCTGACTTGTTCTTGTCCGAGATAAAGTAATCAAATAAAGGATCATAAGGGAAAACCCTAGAAGATCGCTTACTCCTGTAGGTGTCAAATCTTAAGTGTCTCCCTGACTGCCACCAGCACTTCCTCCTCGCTATCAGAGGAAACCGAGCCTGGGCGTAGACGTGCCTTGCAGCGCTAGGGAGGACTTGCAAGTGGGACAGAGCGACTCAGCCTAAGTGGCAACATCAAAGAGACCACAAACGATTAAGAGCAGGAAAGCGAACGAGACCCGTCCCCAGTACCGTCAGGCACTCGACTTATGTGTGTCCGCCATTCTGACACCAACACCCAGGCAAATGTGCAGTCAGCAGGGACTTACCACCCCCAAGCTACACGGACTCACGCAGAATCGGGCCGCAGAGAGGAGCTGCACACAATGCTGAGCCACACTAGCAGAGAAAAAGGGCAGTCACTGCAAATCCACCCCCTGTAGAACTGTCCCACTGTAAGGCCCTCAGTAAAAATGTCGGCCACAAAGCGATGCCTATACACAGTGGGACCAGTGGGAGTAGTTCCCTGCCTGCCGAATGTCACCACGGACATCCAGCTCCCCAGTGAAGCAGAGTATAAGGACGGAGGCCGTCACAGCATCAAGACATCCCGCCCACTGAGCTCGTGCTGCTGGCACTGACCGCTCCTACAGAGCAGAGGAGTAACATAAGTAACCAGAGGAAAGCAAGCACACTAAGCAAAACAACCCCTGCCCCCTCCAGCCCACAGTGAATAAAGGCAAAAGGAGGGGGGAGTCCAGCACAGAGAAAGGCAGTGACTAAGGCAGAGGTAACCCCCAGGCAGACAAAACAGGCCTGAAAAGGAGCGAGGCACCGAGAGCCTCATGCTTCCTAGCATACTTACCTAAGGGAAACAGGGCAGGAACACCCTCTCAGCCCATAGCAACAAGACTCTGACTGCAGTTCAGGTGCTGATGGCCCAAAGTGCATTACCGTGACCGACCCTCAGACAATCGGTCGCCAGAAAAAGACCTTACTCCGGGCCACTCCATGAAGCTGGAGCCATGTCGCAGCCACTCTCGAAGTAGTAAAGAAATGCGTGCGATCATAGAGCTACCTGCGGAGACTACCACGATCTATATAGCCTGTCACCCAGGTAGCAGTTTGATTGAGGATCAACAGCCAACAAAAAAAAGGAGGACAAATCATTTTCTAGGTCCTAACTCCTGAACACTAGGCAAAAAAACTGGGTAATTATTGCAGTCGGGGGTTTGACCACCAACAGGGACTGCCCCTGAGCTGCTTTTTTGCTCTTTGCCTAGTGTTCTACTCCTGAAGGTGGCAATATAAAACCCATATGGTGAAGATCCTATGGATCCGGCTTTGACCTTCAATGAACAGAAGAGAAAACATAAGGTCATGGCATTCCAAAATGGCTGATATGTTTCACATTTTCTTAAGACCTTTCATGAAATTTGTACCATGTCAAAAATACTTACAAAACGGAGTCAGCAGTTCAGATCTCTTCTGTACATACTCGGTTTCAAGAGCACTGTATCGTTCTTGGTCAGATGGCTGATCCACAGATTTCAACTGAGTGACATAATCATCAAGAAAATAATTCAACAGGGATGCCAGCTGTTCAGTGAGCTCACTACGGAGTATAGAATCAGCCTGAGGGTAGACTTTCTTAAGAATTATGCTGTGCTGACGTACTATAACTGTACGAATACCAACAGAAGCTGTGACAGAAAAAAATTGTGTAAATAAAATAATCATAAACTCAAAATATTTTTCATCATAAACAGTGTTAAAGGTTTTTTTTTTACCTTTACCATGCATTACCGTGTAAATTAACCATGCATTCCAGAGTCCCCAAAACATAAAAAAAAAAGCTGCAGTCTTTTTTTTATTTTTAAAGCTTGTAATTACATACCTATAAGCGGTGCATGACCTCTGAAAAGCCTGTCAGAAAATCTCCTAGGTGGGTATACAATCCCCTCCCTTCCCAATCTTGCTTAAATAGCAGGATGCACCGGTCGTTGGAAGTGCGCCTCCAGGACTGCAGAATGAGTGCTCTGGCTCATTCAAAAGCCAAGCACAAAACTCTCTCTCCATCTCAATTTGTTTGAGATTTGAATAAGCCAGAGCACTTGTTTCTGCAGTACTGGGGGCGTGCTTCCAATGTGTGGCACATCCTACCACCTAGGCAGGGTGAGGCAGTCACCTACCTAGCAATTTTTATGTCACTCAGTGGGGGTTTCTCCCTACAGTCACTAATTTAACAGAGCATACCCTACCAGCGAGATCCCACCCCCATAACACAGAATGTCACTCCTCCAGCAAACACACATAACTTTGCAGAGTCCAGCAATAAATAGCCCTTTCAGAAAACAGAGCAAATTATACACCAGCAGTGTATGTGCAATAATCCCTGAGTGACCCGTCTCCAGCATATATACATTAACTCCTCAGTGACCCATCTCTAGTGTTTCAATAGTAACCCTACAGTAATCAGCCACCTAGAGCATGTGCATTAGCCCCCTCTGTGACTAGTCTCCACCTTTCGTTAATAACCCCTAAGTGACCAGTTACCACATTATGTCCATTCATCACTCAGTGACCAATCTTCAAATTATGTGGAATAGTGATCACCAGTTCATCGGCATTACCCTTAAAGTAATCCTTCCCCAGATTATGTGTATTTACAATGATCAGTGTTCATCATTTGTGCAGTTACATCTTAGTGATCGGCCTTCAATGTATGCGCATTAACTTACATAGTTACATAGTATTTGAGGTTGAATAAAGACATTAGTCCATCAAGTCCAACCTATTAGTATCTCGTTCTAGGAGTAACTGTACCCCTGTATATTACGGTCCCTTAAAAAATCATCCAAAAGTTTCTTGAACAATTCCACGTTTTTTGCTGAAATCACCGCCTGTGGCAGTGAGTTCCAGACCCTAACCGCTCTAACTGTGAAGAACCCCTTTCGCCCCTTGTGCTGGAATTTTTTTTCCACCAATTTTAGGTGGTGGCCTCTAGTTTTTGTAATGGAGTTAATTTTAAATAGTTTATCGCCAATGTTGCTATCACCATTTAACATTTTGTACATGGAGATCATATCCCCCCTTAATCTCCTCACCTCCAATGTGAACATGTTTAAATTTAGTAGCCTCGTCTCGTAGCTCTGGTCCTCCATACCCCTAATTAGTTTGGTTGTCCTCCGCTGGACCTTTTCCAACTCAAGGACATCTTTTCTTAGTACTGGTGACCAGAACTGGACCGCGTACTCCAGATGAGGTTGAACCAATGATCTATAGAGTGGCAAAATTAGAGACTCGTCCCTGCAATGGATACCCTTATTGATGTCAGCCATAAGGATTCCACGTCTTCCCCATTGTTTGACGTGATATCGTCCCTTATATGCACATTAAGATACATTTTTACGTAAATGCAAACCCCCCTTCTCCCACCTCTGTCCCGCCTAAACAAGTTATACCCCTCTTCAGTGACAAGTCTCACTGCATTCTCTTTCCAGTTACCGTACCAGTATGTGCTTTAAATCATCCATGACCAGTCTCTAACATATATGCATTTACCACTATGTGGCAAGCCTCCAGAGTATATGCATTAAACTCTCAATGACCAGTCTTAAGATTATGTGCGTTAAATCTTCAGTGTCATTATTCTACAAACAATGTGCAATAGCGCATAGTGGCCAACATATGTGCATGCACATTTATTAAAAGACAATATTATGAATGGGTGCCAACTCTATAACAGTGCACACACTCTATTAGTGAATAGGAAAAGCACTGCCACTAAACAACTCACACATGAAGGCTGGTGGAAAAATAAAAGCAAAAAAAGAAATGGAAGCATGTCTCTAAAAAGTAGCAATATAAATCTCATGGAATGAAAGTAGAAGAATTCAATGTTTACCCATAGAAATAGAAGGGAATGCACTGCAGAAAAATAGACTTTTGGTCTCAATCCTGTAAAGTTAAAGTGTGTTTCCACATTCACAGCCAAATTTGGAAAACACCTATTTTAACATTGTTACATGTTCCCATTCACAGAGCATAAAAAAAACCATACTTAAAAATGCTTTTTGAAGTTTAAACTTTTACTTAGGTAAGGGATTAAAATATTACATTCCTGGTTTCTCCACTGTATGTTAATGACGTTTAAATGGCACTATAAGCTCAGGAGTTACCGCTTAAAAATACATTCAACTATCTTAACAATCAATTTTTTTTTAGCTGACTTTTGTATCACTCAGCTGTAGATCCTCAAATGATCTCTGAATTTGTATAAAATTAATAATAAAATCTGCGCTGTGTGAATGAATCTACAAAAGTCAGACCCTGGTGGTTCTCTGCTAAAGGTGAGGTGCATTCCAGAAGATTTCTCTGTTGTTGGTCACAGGAGACTGAGATTACTTTACATCCACTGTTTTATCTTCTATTAATGGACTATTGAAGTTCCAGGATCATGGACATTTTTGTAACCATTTATTATTTGCACTGAGGTGCATGTTATACACGTGCGTTTTTTCGAGCTGTTATTCTTTTCACATTGCATCACATTTTTTCACGGCTAATATCTATTGTATTTGATTTTTCATTATGGATATTCTGTAGCAATGTATTCACACTGAGGTGCGTGCATTCACACTTTTTACACATTGCATCACATTACTTCACGGCCAGTATCTACCATATCTGACACTTGTAGATTCATTCACACAGCGCGGCTTTTATTATTAATTGTATACTACATATCTGACCACAGAGATTTCAGCTGCTGCTTAAATTGGAGTAGTGGCGCGAGGTTTCACATTATTCATCTCTGAATTTGTGCTGACACTGTCCTTCCTTCTTCTGGAGGGTGGCTACTTTTGTTCCCCATGGTCACTGTGTGTGCGTGCCACCACTCCAAGCTCGCTCCTGTGATGGGCTACAATTTCAGTACAGATTAATAAACTAAACGTGAGATTTAGTGGCTCCTGTTTCATTGAGACAATCCATGGATGCACTGTGCATATAATAATGAGCCTTACCAGACCCTGTCCTTAGTATTTGAACTGTTTGACAATTTAATGTAATTGTATACACATATGATTCTCTGTACCCCATGTTTACAGATACCCAAAATGTTCAATAAAAAAATCTACTGAAAATGAACTTTAAAATATTGCCACTTAAAAGTTAGGACAATAAATTACCCGTAAAACTCCATAAAGCACCCATTCACAATAAGCACATATTTACGGGTAAATAAAAACAATTTATGTAAACCATTATACATACCAGTCCATGAGATATACTCTGGTTCTGTTTTCATATGCTCACTTTTATAAAGAGATGCTTTATTCCGCCGGTACTGACATGCAGCGTGCAGCATATCCTAAAATGACAATATTTAATTGCGGTATTTTTCACATAAACATTTTTAATGCTTATCAAATGCATTACATAGGCACCAGGACCATTAATGAAAAAAAAATCCTAGATTTTCCAGACCTAAGATCCAGCCAGGCAAATTGCAGGATAGTTGACATCAATAAAACATGACCTAGGCCACGCATTTCACAGCTAAGGACTTCTTTGCTATCATTATAGGATGATGATAGCAACACTTGCTTGGGTGTGAAGTGCAACCTGAGTTGTTACTAGGGGCGGACTGACAACACATAGGGCCCCCGGGCAAGATTATGGGGACCCCTTATGCTCCGCCCATATACAAGCCCCTCCCACAAAGACCCACCTGCATAAACATTCTTGTATCACAGAATTTTTTCTCCACACTACTTTTCAAATAGTGGGCTAATTCACTAAAAGATGAATTGCCTGGGAACTGGTAGGAGAATTTCAGAATCTAGACCAATATAGGCAATTTGGAAAGTGAGCTAAATGGCAGAATGCATTGCAGACCTCAGACCAGAATCAAGATACGGCAGACTCCAGGTCAGAACCAATACACAGCAGACTTCAGACCAGAACCAATACATGGCAGACCAGAACCAATACATGGCAGACCAGAACCAATACATGGCAGACCAGAACCAATACATGGCAGACCAGAACCAATACACGGCACACTTCACACCAGACCCAA
>NW_017306783.1:824561-825056 GCF_000935625.1 Nanorana parkeri | reverse complement strand
CAGACCAGAACCAATACACGGCGCACTTCAGACCAGAACCAATACACGGCGCACTTCAGACCAGAACCAATACACGGCGCACTTCAGACCAGAACCAATACACGGCGCACTTCAGACCAGAACCAATACACGGCGCACTTCAGACCAGAACCAATACACGGCGCACTTCAGACCAGAACCAATACACGGCGCACTTCAGAGCAGAACCAATACACGGCGCACTTCAGACCAGAACCAATACACGGCAGACCTCAGAACCAACGTAGCGCAGACTGGGCAGTTAGAATGACACATACACAGCAACATCTCCGGGATCAGACATCACACACAGTCTGATCCCTGTGGGATGTCACCCTCACACACGCGTTAATGGGCAGCTCCTTCCATGCCAGCACACCTGCTCACCTGTAGCAGATTCAGCAGGTGGGTTCAGCTGTGTTAAAGCGACAACAACAGTGTCTGTTGGACCTGGGAGGCGGGGTACACTGCCCTGCC
>NW_017306783.1:792070-824510 GCF_000935625.1 Nanorana parkeri | reverse complement strand
GGGGGGGCACATAAGATATCAGTCAAATATGGGGGGGGCACTAATAATTTTCATTGCATGTCGCAACCACTGGGCCCCAACACCATATAGAGAACGCAATTAAATCAGCTCTCAGCGCCCGATAGGTGTGGAATACAGCAGGGGCTGACTGGCAACTTTTAGCCCAGGGGGCAAGTACAACCCAGAGGCCTATGGTGCAGCAACTTGACCCCCTCCAGCTCTGCCTCTTCCCGCGCCTTCTCCCCGTCCCTGTCTGCCACCCATGTAATGGAAGTGTGAATGGTCGGGTGATGTGAGGACTCCTAGCAAGTCCATGAAAGGGGTGACTGACTGAGGGATAGTGCTCTCCTCCCACTGGGCTCCCTACATGGTTCTGGCCTAACTCCGCTCCATGTCCGGTACTTAGGCACTCTCACCGTCTGTAGACCGCCACTGGCTGTCCATACTTCTGGGCTGGGAGCTGTGGGAGGATAGTGGGAGGGGCTGGATAGTGTCAAAGTTAGTGTTCTATAATTTTTCTCGATCCTATACATTTTATCGACTGTCACTTCCAGTGGGGACGAGTCATCCGAATCAGCGGTTTTCATGACCCCCTTTCTTCATGACATGCGCACCTGGAAGAGATACGGTAGAGAAATGTATGGGTTGAGGAAAATTAATGCACACTGGTAGTAGAGGGATGCCTCGTCAGTGCTGTGGGCGTGTACGACTGCTGCAACCCTGGTAGTTCTGCCCCAAACTCCAAGCTGTAGAGGGACTACAAATCTCAGCACATTATACAGCAATGCAGAATAATACCATCAGCTATAGGGGACTATAAATCTCAGAAATACATTGTACAGCATTGCAGAATGGAATTGGCTATAGAGAACTACAATTCCAAGCAATACATTACACAACAATGCAGAATACCATCAGCTATAGAGGACTATAAATCCCAGCAATAATACATTAATGAAGCAATGAAGACTACCAACAGTTATAGAGAACTACAATTCCAAGCAATACCATTATACAGCAATGCCGAATAGTATCAGCTATAGAGGATTACAAATCCCAGCAATACATATTACAGCAATGCAGAATAATATGAAGCTACATACTCTGTGTTGCTCTGGATTCACCACCTGATGTCTCCAGGGTCTCAGGAGGGTTGTGTGGGCTCTCACCAGGTGTCCAGAGTTTCACAGGTGCGTGTGGGTGCAGCAGAGGCGGCTCCGTAATAAGGCTCTCAAGTGGGGTATGCGGACTGACAGGTGGTCAGTGCGGGCTCTCTGCTGGTCAGTGCAGGATTTGTGGTGGCCAGTGGGGGCTCCCTAATAATAAGTGGTGGCTCCCAAGTGGGTAGTGGGGGCTCCACTGTGGCCAGTGGCGGCTCCCTGGTGGTTAATGGGGGCTCTGTGGTGGCCAGTGGAGGCTCCCTGGTGGTTAGTGGGGGATCTCCGATAGTTAGTGGGGGGTCCCTGGTGTAGGGTGACTATTCATCAAGAGCTGCAGCTAATGATTATTTTCAAAATCGATTAGTTAGCCGATTATTACGTTCGATTAACCGGTTAATTGGGATTTTAAAAAATGGCTTCAGTGATGGACTACTAGTTGGTATTGAGATTGTAGTCCATCACAGGAGCAAGCTTGGAGCGGTGGAAGTAACAAAAAAAAGGTGTGGTGTGCAATTTAGTGAAATGGAAAGTGTAAAAATATACAGCAATCAATGCAGAATGGCACCGGCTATAGAGGAATACAACAAATCCCAGCAATAGTACATTATAGCTTGCAGTATTCTGCATTGTTGCCTAGGTATGCAATCCGAGCTGGCTGGATCAGGCAGTTGCGGCCCTCTAATCAGGCATGTTAGAGGGCCTCCCACTGGGGCCTACCGAGGACCCCCTTGAGGAGCGAGTGGCCGTCCAATTAGAGAGCTGCATCTGTAGGTGCAGGTGGCAAGGAGGCGGCGGATGGAGGGAGCAACTGCACCTTGCGGCCAGGGGCTTTATTTAGCGGGGGTCGGTGACGGGAGAGCCCCCACCACCAACCAGGGAGCCCCCACTGACCCCCACCAGGGTAAGGTGACCAGCTTAAAGAAGAAAAAAAATCCGGGGACATTTTTAAATGTCCCAGGGAGCATAAAATAAGTTGTTTTTTTTTTTAAACCACGTGAAGTCCTCGGTGTTAAACTCTCTTCCTGTCCAGTATTTAGCGTTGCAGTACTTTAACTGACATTTATTCTGTCATGCAACGCTGTACTGAAATTAATTTTATACCATTTTTTTAGGGACAGATAAAGCTTTCTTTTGGTGGTATTTAATCACCACCGGGGTTTTTTATTTTTTACTATATTGTATTACACATCACTTCCGCATTCACAGCACGGAGGGAGATCAGAAAGGAGGAAGATGCTGATCTCCCTCCCATCTTACCTCCTGACGCCCTAGTGAGCTGGTCCCGGGCCACAGATGGGCTAGCGGATCCCGGGATTGAAGGTGAGGGGTCAGGAGGGGGGGCACTCCAGGCGGCGGCTGTGGCACTCGATGGGCGGGCAAATCACAACATACAACCGATCGGCGGCTTTATGTATAGAGCCGCTGATCGGTTGTATGTAAAACAGCCGCTAGGGGGCACGCGCATGCAGGAGAAAATGCCGTCTGGTGACAGCAACCCGCCCGTGTGAGTCTGCCGCCCGTCCGTTTTTTCACAATGGGCGGACGGCAAGCGGTTAATACTTACCAGATTTCTGGATCCACTGACATGCGCAGCCCGTCTCCCACGCTGTCAGAAGCTGCATACAGCGTGTGCTGGTTACTACTTAAACCGGCGCGCTTGGTGCAGCTTCTGAGAAGATACGCTATTAGAGTAGCGGGAGCTATGAAAAATGCACAGCCGGCTTCCTCGCTATGCTAATAGCTTATCTTCTCAGAAGCTGCACACAGCGCGCCGGTTTAATTAGTAACCAGCACATGCTGTATGCAGCTTCTGACAGCGTGGGAGACAGAAGGCTGCACTTGTTGGTGGATTCAGGGATCAGATGAGTATTAAAAAAAATGTTTAAATTTTATATTTCCGGGGACATAATTTGTCAGGGGACGGGCTCCTCAATCCAGGGACTGTCACCAGAAATTGGGGATGAATGTAGGGCTGCAACAACCAATCGACTAAGTGCACAGCCCCCTCCAATACAGGTGGTTAGTGAGCACTGCTTAAACTACACTGATGGTCAGTGATCACTATTGCTTACAACACTGGGGCTCAGTGGCCACTGTCCTCTACAACACTGGCCCTACAACCCTGGTGATAAGTGAGCGTCACCCCTTCAACACTGGTGGTCAATGAGTATTGCTGCCTAAAACATTGGTAGTCAGTAAACATTGCCCCCTACAACATGTGGTCAATGAAAGCTGTCCCCTACAACACTAGTGGTAAGTGGGCACTGTCCCCCACAATACTGATGGTTAGGGGACACTGTCCCCTAAAACATTGGTCAGTGAATACTGTCCCTTAGAACATCTGAGCCATTTTTTGTTGGTGGTCAATAGGAACTTAGTAAAAGCATGCTCTGGGGCGTACTGACCTATCGGGCAGTCGGGCATTGCCTGAGGCCAGAAGGGGGCCAGTGGCAAGGGCTGCCGACAGTCGGCTGTGGGTGCATGGACGGGCGCCAGCCAGCAGACCGGGCGCACACCGCTACGCAAAATGAAGGTAGTAATCCTTACGCCGCTCTTTCATTAAGCGGTGTTAGGATTAATGGGCAGCAATGAGAGGCGGGAAATAGGCGGAGCTAGTCTGCTCTGAGTGGGGATGCAGCATGTGGAAGCCGTCTCGTGCTCCACTGATTCTGCATGTAATGAAAACCCTTAGAAGAGAGCGGCCAGACAGTGGAGGGGACACAGGACACCTGGGCAGCCAACAAAAGTGAGTCTCTCTGTTCTGGACAAACCAACATTGCCTATATTTACTGTGACACACTGAGACTTTAGACAACCTTAAAATGTATGGAGAGCAAATATGTATTGTTTGTGATACACGGACTGTATACACCGGACCACTGCAGGAGCGTAACAACTGCAGGGACCAATAGGTACATACAGCATGCACAACTATGACCAACCATTGTGTTGCAGAATGCCGAGTCCATTGCGTTGCAGCGCGCCGAGTCCATTGCGCTGCAGAGCGCCGTGTTTATTGCGCTATTGCATTGAAATATATATTAGCGGTGCACAGATACAGTTTTTTTCGGTATCGAGTAGTATATTACTGCTACTCGCCAATACCGAGTATCGATACCCAGGGGCATCCAGAGGCCGGATGTGACCCAGAGCAAAGGCCGGATGACACCCCACTATGACGTCACCGCGCACGCAAAGCCATCTAATTGACACCTGCCATCTTAGTTGTGGACGCCGTCAGAGACGAGGGGGCGTTCACCCGGCGGGATGAGATATGCCGCCGGGTCCTCCCCTCTCTCCAGACACGGTCGGGCTCTCGGTCCATGACCGAGTGCCCGACTTTTTAGAGGGGGTGACACCAAAATGACTATCAGTCATTTTGGTCACCAAGGTGTGGGCCGCACCCCCTTGTGACGCCACCGCTGATACCAGAAGTCGCATTAAGGAAGCCAGGTGGCGTGTAATAACTCACCACCGGACTTCCCGATTAGTCGACTCCATGCTCCCTCATCCCCAGGTGATAAAGAAGCATGGAGCCGGCCTTCTGGCCAATCGGGAAGCCGGGGGGGGGTAAACTCGCTGCCTGGCTTCCTGATTGGCCAACTTCTCAACCAATCAGGAAGCTGAGCGGCGAGTCATTACACGCTGCCCGGCTTTCTGCTTGGCCAGGAAGGCCGCTCCATGCTCCCTGAAGATTAGGCCAATTCCCGGCCAATCAGAATGCTGGCAGCATGTAATGATTTGCTGCCCGACTTTCTGACTGGAAGTTCCGGTATCAGGATAAGCATCAGGAGCATTTGGGCTCGAAAAATCCACTCGTCTGCGACGAGCAGACGGTGGAGCCTGACGAGCAGCTTCCCGAGAGACGCTCGATCGCTTGTATCAGAAGCTGTCACTGCCGTTCCAGAGATCCGCTGTGCCCGATGCGGCCGGGACCGGCACGGCTCTGTGACAGGAGATCAAAGGGAGTTCAGTATACGAACTCCCTTTGATCTCCTCTCAGTCCCCGAATGCAGGAAGTGATGAAGATTACATCACTTCCTGCATTCAGTGTCACTCTCCAGCTAGAGAAGCTGATGAAGCCGATCTCTGCTTCATCAGCTTCTCTGGGGGTGACATTAGGGGTCTTGGAGACCCCTGATGTCTCCCTAAAGATGACCTGTCATGTAAATTGGCTATCCCATAGGGGGCTTCTTCGCCCCCCATGTAATAGCAATAAAGTTATATGTAAAAAAAAAAAAAAAGTAATACAAAAATGAAAGATTCATAAAAAAAATAAAGAAGCATAACATTTTAATTTTTTTATTTTTAAGTCCGCGCCCCCCTAATACACACGCATATATGCATCAGGTGCGCCTACGTGCCGCACATGTTGCATATCGCCGCAAACGAAGTGAGAGCAATAATTTTAGAGCCATTAAGGCCGGGTTCACACCTGGGCGTTTTACAGCGCTGATCGACGAGCTGTAAAACGCCCTGCAAGTGAAATCCCATTATTTCCTATGGGCATGGTTCTCACTTGGTTGTATTTCAGCGTGTCGGAACGTGCTGAAAAACACCCTATGCCCAAAGAAGTACAGGAGCTTCTTTGGGGTGTATTTCCGCGCGTATCCATTAGGATACAGCCGATAGCCCTCGTAAACGCACGTTTGACGCGTGTTTTGTGGGCTGCAAATCGCGGTTAAAACATGCACAGCAAAACACACGTCATACACGCATATTTCGAACGCCAAGTTGGGAACCCAGCCTAAAGGAGAACTATGAGGTGCCTCTAGATAGGCAGAACCAGCTGTCACTCACGCAGCTGGGCAGATCCAGACATAATTGTCGGGATCCGCTTCAGCGTCTCAGTATACCGCGAACTACAGCTCGCGGTATACTGAGCTTAGGGTGATGGGAGGACGCTAATTTGTGTCCTGCCATTACCCTAAGCAGAACTATGGGGAACTATGGGGAAAAGCCCTGACCCCATAGTTCTCCTTTAATCACTGATAACACTAAACTGATGAACAGTAAAAGCATTTTAATCGTCACCTATGGGCGTTTTTTGCGATTTTTGCGGGCGCACGCAATTTAACCAGTTGACATCCGCGGTGTTAAATGGCCTGGATGGTGACCAACATCTCGGATTTTTCTTTGCAACTGTGCCAGTGAAGGCCTGTGCTAAGAAGACAGTGGGCATGCAGGGGCACCAACTCTAAGACTTGTGTATATATATATATATCTATATATATGTATACATATACACACACATATATATATATACACACACAGTATGTGTGTATACATATATTTTTTCGTTTATTTTTGGGGAAGGTGATGGAGGTGGATACGGGTCAGGAGATCTTGTCCAGGGACCAATCCGTATTATAGACGGCCCCGCAATAAGTGGCCAAGCACACTTCAGCAGGAAAAATTATGCAGCCACTCGCTGAGGTCTTGGCCCTGAGGACCCAGCAATCAGACGCCTGATTAGAGACCCACCTATTGCTCTGGTGTTCCTGATGTGCAGTCAATGTGTTGGAAGAGGAGTCTCACTGCACACACTCTTCGAACACCGTTAACTTCTGTACCCTCTGCATCCCTCCTCCTACAGTGTTCATCTCTGCACTCCTGCCAAGCAGCGTAGGGTGCAGATGTGAGAAATATTAGAAAAAGGTTGCAGGGGGTGCAGAGGTGGGCAATGTAGGAAGAGGGATGCAGGGGGTACAGAGGTGGACACTGTAGGAAGAGGGATGCTGGGGGTGCAGAGGTGAACATTGTAGGAAGAGGGGTGCAGAGGTATGTAGTGTAGGAAGAGGGATGCAAGGAGTTTAGAGGAGCAGTGTAGGAAGAGGGATGCAAGGGGTGCAGAGGTGGGCAGTGTAGGAAGAGTGATGCAGGGTATGCAGAGGTGGGTAGTGTAGAAAGGGGGGTGCAGAGGTGGGAGGTGTAGGAAGAGGAATGCAAGGGTTGCAGAGGTGGGCAGTGTAGGAAGAGGGATGCAGGGGTGAACATTGTAGGAAGAGGGATGCAGGGGGTGCAGAGGTGAACATTGCAGGAAGAGGGATGCAGGGGGTGCAGTGTAGGAAGAGGGATGCAGGCGGTGCAGGAATGTATATGCGGTTGGGGCTTGTATGTGGGTGGAGCACAAGGGGCCCCATGTGTTGTCAGTCTGCCCCTGATCATGCTGGAGCTATATACAGGTGAAACTCGAATAATTAGAATATTGTGCAAAAGTAATTGCAGTAAGTGCTGCAAAAGGGGCCCAAACCTAATACTGAGTACATATGCATGCTTGTACTTTTCAGAGGTCCGATATTGTTCTATGTACAATCCTTGTTTTATTGATTGCATGTAATAATCTACTTTTTTGAGGTTGTGGATTTGGGGTTCTTATGAGCTGTAAGCCATAATCCTCACAATTATGACAAATCACGGCTTGAATTATCTTGCTTTGCATGTAATGAGTCTATCTCATATATTAGTTTCACCTTTTAAGTTGCATTAGTGAAATAAATGAACTTTACTCTGAACTATATTCTAATTATTCGAGTTTCACCTGTAGGCACTGCCCGGCACCATATCACTCTGCCCAACGCTGCCTGCACTTCAAATGGGATGTGTTCTTGGTACTGTCTGTTACCTATGCTCTTATACTGCAATGTTTTTACCGGTCTTTTTTCTAACAATCTGTAAAACATTGGAGTGTATAGAGAGTACCGTGCAAAAACCACTTGCCAGTCTGAATGATGTTGTCAGCAAAGGTGTTGCCAGACCTGGGACACTAGGTAGAAGTTCTGGAGGATGAGCGATCCAGGCTGGCTGGACCAGGCAGGCATGTTATAGGGCCGCCCGCTGGGGCCCCCTTGAGGAGTGAGCGGCCGCCCGATTAGAGAGCCGCATCTGTAGCGGTGCAGGTGGCAAGGAGGCGGCGGAGGGAGGGAGCCACTGCACCTGCGGGCGAAGGGTCAGTCCGCCCCTGGTTGTTACCACACCCCACCTTTAAACTGCAAAAAAGTAGTTTACTTCTCACTAATAACAGGCAAAGCTCTAGAAAATCCCAGTTGCACCTCCGATCGTGCACAACCCCCCTTAGTTGTTTCAGTGTTCGAGCAGGATACCCTTGCCTGTTTTCCTCCAAGTGCTGGAATCCTCGCCCACATGAAACCAGGATGCCTAGTGTCCAGACACTTATCATCTAATGCACTCCAACCTCTTGACTAGGCTCTACTTCAGAAGCCCCTCACACCAACTGTAATCCTGGGCAAATGCTCACATAACTCTGAAGCTGCCTCAAGAACCTACAGGTCACACATATAGTCACATGAAAGAGGGTACAAGCAGGGGCGGAACTACCGGCGGTGCGGCCGCCCGGGGGGCCCACGGCTGTGGGGGGCCTACTGAGTGGTGGTGAGGGGTCGCCGGGCAGTCACAAGCAGGCCGGGCAGCGAACACAACATTGGCAGCTAATAGGGCAGTTGTGGGGACACAGCGAGCAGCTGCCTCCTGACATTGCAGAGGGAGACCCGCGGCGCGTCTGACTGATCGGTGAGTTTATTTTCTTTTTCACAGCTTCTCCCCCCTCCCCGTGCTTCCTCCGGCTGTGTGAATTGACACCAGCCAGGAGGATGTTATCAGACAGTTGAGGAGAGGCGAGGTGACTTGCCGTGTTAGATACAATACCTTATGATACAATAGCGTGTAGAACCACCTTTAGCAGCAATAACTTGAAGCATTTGTATTCTGTAGGACTATCAGTCTCACATCTTTGTGGAGGAATTTTGTCCCACTCTTCTTTAAAACATTGCTTCAGTTCATTGAGGTTTGCAGGTATTTGTTTATGCACAGCTCTCTTAAAGGTCCCCCCACAACATGTAAATTATTAAAAAATTGTTATTAATTAAATATTTTTTTTTTTTAAATCAGATCGTGTTTATTAAACATTTTTGCACAAACAGATCCCAAAACTGACAATTACATAGTACAGACATAAGAAAAACAAAAAAACACCAAAGAACACAAAACTTTCACCAAGTACCAAACTAGCACCCCACGGTGCGCAGACCCGAAAGAAGTATACAATTACAGAGGTATTATCGTACAGTTCAAACGTAAGGCATAGAGTTATAGTAGGCATTCACCTATGTATAAAGAGTAGTATCAGTGTGAGACAGATGTTTAATACCCGTTAATACAAAAGAGGGAAACCGTACCCATAGAAACGCTGTGACTACTGGGATCTGAAGCTCAGCCAGGGGGACCAAATCAGGAGGAATTTATTTTCTAGCCCTCTCCGTTGGTATGTTACCCGTTCAAAGGCAGTGATCCTATCTAGTTCCAGTATCCACTCAGCAACTGTAGGAGGGGATTGCGATATCCATTTACGGGCGATAAGTCTCCGAGCAGTAAAAAGAGCCCTATAGACAGCCGTCTTTAAGTTAGTAGTCAGACTGAGGGCGTCTATGCCCCCCAGCAGACAAGCAAGGGGGGAGGGGTCAATAGAGACATCAAAAATTGAATCATTGCGATTACCTGGCCCCAGTATCTGACCAGCTTGGGGCATCTCCGTAATAGATGTGTTAGTGAGGCCTGGTGGAATCCACATTTTGGACAGGACGGATCGTCCCGGACACCTATCTTAGTCAAGAATTCGGGTGTACGATACGACCTATGTAGAATGAAAAGCTGAGTGAGGCGGTGGGCTGCAGACATGGAAGTCAGGGTTACGTTAGAGAGGATATCTTCCCATAGCTCATTATCTATGGGCCCTACTTCAGTCCACCTGTCTCTCACTCTCTCCATCAAGGGGGAAGTGGAGCTATTTAGTAAGTTGGAATATAGAAATGAAATTATACCCTTTGTATGAGTTGCCCGCACCACCGCATCTAACAACGGAGTGGGGCAAATAGGAGGAGGGGTTGTCCCAAATTGAGAAACAAGGGCATGTCGGACCTGCAGATATTTAAAAAAGTTCTTATTAGTGATGGTATGCTGGGATTGTAGGTAGGAAAAAGAGCACAGAGATCCCTCAGAGTAAAATTGGTGAACCCTCCGTATCCCAGCCTTATTCCACTCAGCGAAGCCCTTCAATTTGAGCAATTCCGTAAGGTACTCGTTGTTCCATAACGGAGTATATCTAGTGCACCCCTCTATATGGAGAATGCCTTTTACAGCATTCCACACCCTGCCCATCAACTGAATGGTGGCCAGGTGGGAGAGCTGTTTTGTATATACTTTGGTCTCTAGTGCACACAGCGGGTCCTGACCCGCAAATAGTGGAGTGAGAAGCGAAGGTATCAACGGCATTGGTTCAGTACAATCCCAGCCAGAAAGATGTTGCAATTGGGAGGCCAGAAAATAGAGCCATGGGTTCGGGAGAGCAAGACCCCCATATTTTAAGGCCTATGTAAGGTTTCTAACTTGATGCGAGCTTGCCTCCGTTTCCAGAAGAGATCTCTGAAGATGCCATCAATCTGTTTAAATTTTTTTGGGGGAATACACATTGGTGAATTGTGTAGGACGTATAACAGCTGCGACATCCACACCATTTTAATAAGGTTAGTTCTACCCACCACCGAAAGCGGGAGTTTAAGCCACGCTGTCAGTTTGGTTTTTAATTTACTTAACAGGGGCAGCAAATTAATATCAATATAGTTAGTTATACAGGGGGAGAGCTGGATTCCCCAATAAGTAAGACTAGTGCAAGATTTCACAGAAACCACTGCATCCGGCAGTGGGTTAAGAGGTAGGAGGTTGGACTTTTCCCAGTTAACCGCTAGCCCTGAGTATTTAGCAAATTGGGTTAGGTGTGCTAAAGCGGCATTCAGTGAGGTTTGCGTATCAGCCAGAAATAAAAGAGTATCGTCTGCATAGAGCACAATCTTCTCTTCAAGCCCACCCCTTCTAAAACCCACCACCTCCGGTGAAGACCTAATTAACGCCGCTAGCGGCTCAATAGCCAGAGCAAAAAGGAGAGGGGGCAGCCCTGTCTGGTACCTCTGTGAAGTGGAAATTTATGGGATAGGGAGCCATTGACCCTCACACATGCCGTAGGGGAAAAATAAAGCAGTTTAACCCATTTACAAAACTGGGGTCCAAACCCGAAGGAGATAAGTACAGCCCATAGATAGCGCCATTCTACACTATCAAAGGCCTTCGCTATATCCAAGGCCAGCAGCGCCCTATTACCTGTATTGTCGATGGGAATTTGCATATTCATGTACACTCTACGAATATTAACTGCAGTCGATTTATTGGGGAGGAAGCTAGATTGATCAGGGTGAATAATTGACGCAATTTTGGACGACAGTCTGTTGGCCAAGACCTTAGCCAATATTTTGACGTCCGAGTTAAGGTGGCATCATACATGGAGGAAGGCAAATGCCCTACATCCAAAGCCTCATTAAACGTCTGGTGCAAAGTGGGAATCACAGAACTGCCATATTTTTTATACACCTCAACGGGGAGAACGTCGGGACCGGGGGTTTTGCCGTTTGGGAAGCTGGCAACCGCCCTCTCCATCTCTTCCTGGGTTATCGGAGCTTCCAGTTCCGAACAGTCAGAGGCAGACAGGGCTGGTAAGGGGATCCAGGACAAGTACGAACCTAGGTCCAAATCCGAGTAGTCGGCCCCAGTCGAGTATAATGTGGTATAAAATTTTGAAAAGACCTCCCCAATCTGCCTTCCGTCTGAAGTAATAGCATCGTCAGAGTCCCTAATAGAACCAATATATGAGGCTGTTTGTTGTGATCTCGCTATTTGAGCCAGAAGCCTGCCAGTCAACTCACCCTCCGACCAATAGGACTGATTTATAAAAAAGGATTTATACCCAGATTTCCGTTTAACCAAACCCTCCAAAGCCTCCGTAGCAGCAGTCCACTCATTGCGAGTGAGAGGAGAGGGGTTATGGACGTAAGCTCGTTCAGTGTCCATCACTGCCTGTGGAGCATCCACCTCCTCCCTTCTAGATTTGGTTTTGACAAAACTAATACGGTGGATAAATAGGCCTCTCAGGAAGGCTTTAAGAGTATCCCATACAACTAGTACAGAGGCGGAGGGTAGGTTGATAGACAAAAAGGATGAAATATCGGGGCCTATCAGCCGGTAGCAACGTCAGCCAGAAGGGGTTAAGGCGCCAGGGGGCTGAGGATAGTCGATGCTCAAAAGAGTGTCGTACGACTATCAGTGAGTGGTCTGATAGGCATCTGGGTTGGATAACAACTTCGGAGATGAGCGGCAGGGCTTCAGCCGTAGCAAGTACATAATCGATACGAGAAAGCGCGCCATGAGTTTTGGAGTGACAGGTATATTGGGAATCAGTCGGGTGTCTAGTACGCCATACATCTATCAAACCCATCTCCGCACATAGCCTCGCAAATGCTGTCGGCGAAGGACCCTCTGCAGTATTAGGGAATCTATCAAGAGCCAGATCCATATGGTTGTTAAAGTCACCCACCACCAAGACGGGGATGGGGAGTTTATCAGCCAGAAATTAGGCAAGGTCCCTAAGGACCACATTAGAGTAAGGGGGGGGTATATACACATTGGCAATAACACATTCCCTTCCGAATACACAGCAATGGAGAAATACATAGCGACCACCGTTATCCACCCTCACCCGCCTACAGGAGAACGAGACATTCGAGTGCACTAGGATAGACACTCCTCTGGCATAGGTGGAGAAGCAGGAGTGAAAAGCCTGTTGACAGAATTTACGTTGCAGTTGTTTACAAGTATCGGGATTGGTGTGTGTCTCCTGTAAGCAGATGAAAGACGGTCGATGGGTAAGTAGATAGTCAAACACCGCGCGGCGTTTGGTCGCATCCCCAAGTCCCCGAACATTCCAGGAGACAAGTCCTAAGCTACTCGCTGACATTGGCAAAGTTCCATAAAAATGGAAAAAGAAATGAAAAGAAAACCCAAAGTCAAAACCCCTCCTGGCATACCAAAATCACGGTCCAATGAGCAAAAAGGGAAAGAAAATCAGCAACACCTAGGGGCTCAAGTGTGGAGAATTCTGATTCCCTCTGAGTCGAGCGGTTATCTATGCCTAGTCTTTGCTGCGTGGGAAGCCTCAGGCCCTGGTGAAGCCACGAAACAATAAAACGTAAACAGAAACAAAACAAAAGAGAACAAACAGTCCACTCCGAGAAAAACTGGGGGGGAAAAACTCCTCTGGAGGCTCCGTCACCGGAGATGGTAAAAGCCATGATAGCTGCAAAGGTAGTTGCCACCAAACCGTGGGTGGGGGCGCCCTCATCTGCATATACGGTGTGTGGAGATCCTCGGAATATGACCAATCCGCAACCAGCGTTGGAAAGGAGGAAGTAACCCAGCTGTTACCACAGGGTGCACCTCATCAGGTTTTGGGCAGGTTCTTCCTCGTAAATTTATCCAGCCAGGAGGAAGCTTGAGAGGGAACTTCAAAGAAATCGGTCTCACCCCCAGCCACGACTCGAAGCTTGGCGGGGTAAAGCATTGAGTAGGGAAAGCGTAGTTGCTGAAGTCGTCTCTTGACATCGTGGAATTTAGCACGCCTTTTCTGGATTTCTTGGGAAAAATCAGGGAACAGCATAACCTTCGACCCTGCAATGGAGAGCTCACCCATATCTCTGGCTTTACGCAGGATACGTTCCTTGTCCCGATAGTTAAGCAAACGGATCAATAAAGGTCTGGGCGGATTACCAGGGGGGAGGGGTCGGGCCTGGACCCTATGAGCCCTCTCCACCGCAAAGAGTGAGGATAGTAGATCTCTACCAAAAGTCTCAAGTAGCCAGGCTTCAGCGAATTCCGTTGCATCGTTACCCTCCTGACGTTCAGGAACTACCACCACACGTAGATTGTTCCTGCGTAGACGATTTTCCAGGTCATCAGTTTTGTCCGAGAGAGTAGTGGTACGATGCAATGCAGATTTAACATCAGTTACCAGGGGGGTAGCAAGATCCTCTAGATCACTGACCCTCCCTTCCACCGCAGTTGTTCTTTTCCCTGACTTTTTGTAGATCAGGTCTTAGAAATGTGATGTCGGCACGCATTCCCTGCACCTGATCCGTCAGGGAGGCAAGAGAAGAGTTGCATGTCTGAATAGCAGAGTATATATCTGACATGGTGGGTTCACGTACTTTAGTCTTTGTTTTGTGGGGTTTGGGACTCTTAGTACGTTTGGGTGCAGTACCCACTCTGTCCACTGATTCCTCCTGGCTGTCTGAGTCAGCCCATTGTGAGAGAGAGGATGGAGACGGGGCTATTAACCCCTTGTAATCATTACAGTCAGGACTGGGAGCTCGCTTCCCCGGGGTCCCAGTGTCCCTGGCGAATCTCTCCAACCGAGCCACAGTGTCCCGGCTGCGTTCCTGTGCCGCCTTGTCGGGTGTGAGGGGGCCGCGTGCGCACCGCCATCCTGCGGAAGGCCGGCCGATGCAGCTGTCTCCTTCTTACCTGCTTTCTTCATGTTACCGCTGCAGGGATCGAGACCGAAGCTGTCGGGTCACCCGGAGGGCTGATGGAGCAAGTTGCGGAGCGCAGGTAACCAGAATGAAGCCTGCAAATCGAGGATCTATCAGGGTCTTTGTAGAGAGCTCTCAGCCGCACGTCCTTCTACATCGAGCCCCAGGCCACGCCCCCAATTAAATAATTTTAATTTATACGGGGTGCGCTATGATTTCCACTTCTATCTTTGAGAGTTTTTTTTAGATAAAGTTGGGCTGTCGGTAAAGGAGAAAGAAGTTAAGGTCAGGATTGGTCTCATCCGAAGGACCTTTTCGCCATAACTGCTTCCCCCATGTTTTTTTCTAAAACGCTTCTTCAACTAAGAAGCGCAGGGTGCTTATAGCTGTAAAAGACACAGTGACATTTAAATTACTGGACTCTCTTGTGGACACCCTTGGTTGCTATGTGGTATTGATATGTTACATGGCTATTCCTTTGGCTGGTGCTCCATACATTTTGGCCCTAATTTCATTGAGTGCTTGCAACTGCTTTATTTTCCTATTGTTCTCGCTGGCAGTGGAACCTCTGACTGCAAAGATTAGGGTGCATCTAAATATTTGTGGATTTTGCTGAAGTGGTTTCCAGGAAAAGATAAGTCTATATGTGGATGATATGCTCCTATATTTGGCTGATCTTGGGGCCTCTCTGGACATGGCTCTTGGTGTGATTACGAAATATGGTCATCATACTAAGCTGACTAATTAATTTGTCCAAATCCCAAATGTTTCCCCCGCATTAGAGCAATCTTAGCACCCTTTTATTAGAACTGATATCACATACTTAGTATCTAGATCCTGGACCAACTTTCTAAGATTGAACGTTGAGCCCCTCCTATTTCTTGTGAAGCAAAAAACGCAAGTATGCTCCAGGTTACCTTTGAGTGTGATGTGTAGCGTGCTATATAATTTCCCCCAAAATCCTTATATTTTATGGCACTTCCATGTTTATATTCCCCCTAAATATTGTAAAATGTTAAATACTGTTCTCAAGCTTTTCTCTGGGGCAAAGACAGTCACAAACTTAGTAGTGAGGTAGCTCAGTGCGCCCACTGAATAGCAGAGGATTGGCATTTCATGATTTTCAACTGTACTATGTATGTGGCTTCTCAGTTATCCCATCTGTATCACTGGTCCAAATCAGGCATTACAAGTCTTGCATCTTCTCCTCATTCCGGATGCTAGGCCATCTCCGGAACCCCTATCATTAATATCAAGGGCCTTTCATCTTGATTTGCCCAAGATAGCCTTCTAGTGCAATGTCTTTGGGACTATGGGACACTGAACTCAAACAGAGGAGCTTCTACTTTATAACAAAACCTATTTGGAAAAATGTGCTAGTCCCTGAATTTGGTGCTATACCCAATCCAGAGGTTTGATCTGGCCGGGGAGTAAGCTTTCTGGGACACATTATTGAGGATGGGGCAATATGTCCCTTTTCTAGCCTACAGGTGGAATTGTTTTTCTGATATTTTGAATTGCGCCATGCAGATGGCCATATTTCCTCTCTACCCCCTATACTCCTTGATAATGCTCTCTTTGATGCTCTAACTGCCTCTAGTTCTTCTGAATTGATTTCCTCTTTCTATAACATACTCCAAGCTCCTGGCGCTACACTGGGTGTCCTAGTGAAGAGGTCAGCATGGGAGTCGGATGTGGGAAGTTTAACTGAGGGAGACTGGGACTTGGCAATGTTGAGTCATACACAGGTTTCCTTACGATACTGTCAAGCTTTTACACATATATTTTGCACCGTACTTATAATACTCCTAGCCTGTTATCCAAAATGAAGGCTGTGTCATACAAGACTACTGGCAACAAATTGTTAAATTTGTTAACGATGAGATGGGTTCACCAGTTGCTCTGGACCCCAAACCCTGCCTCTTAGGTATACCCTGTGATACAGATGTAGATAAATATACCACTATCTTTGTCCAAGAAACCCTTTATATGGCCAGAAAACTGATTGCCAGACTGTGGATTCAGGCAGCACTGCCCAATATGGGCCAATGGAAATGGGAGCTTAATGGCTCTCCCCCCTATAAACGCTTAATTTATAAACACTGTGGTTGTGAAAAAAAAGTTTAGATCCCATAGCTGAAGTGACACTCTAACAGTAGGTGAAATACAAGTGACTTCTATAGCCAAGCCAAAAGCCAATAGCCAAGGCTTACACTAGGTCCATCATAGTGCTCAAGCGTGAAGGACACAGCAGAAATCTTGATTTTAGACCAATGGGTTTAAGCTGACATCTGCATTGGTCAGAAATCAAGATGTCTGCTATGCCATATGTGTGAATGGCGAACACAGCAGAGATCTTGATCTCTGACTGATGCAGGTGATCGTATAAACCCATCAGTCAGAGATCAATTTCTCTACTGTGTCCCTCAACGAATGGATGGGAAAAGAAGATACATTTCCCGAATGGAAATAAATGAACCTCACACCAACCAAAGTTAGTCTTTTAGGTGTGATGGTAAATCTTACAAGTGATAGCTTATAAGTAGAGATCACTGAATCTAAGATCCCGATTCCTCAACAGTCATGCTTTTAAATTACTTGACCCAAAAGAAGGGTGCAAGATTGGTCCTTGGGGCAGAAGATCTGGTCTGATTAGTAAAGGCCACGGGGTGTCAGTGTGCAGCCAAATCTGGTTGCATACCAAGCCCTGGGGAAACAATCCAGAACTATGAGACGTGGGAAATGCACTCCAATTAATTTATCCCAAAGAGGGCTCAGAAGAGGAAAGGCATGAATCACAATCAATGGATTCTATTGTACCACCAGTGCATCTACCAATGGGACTCAGGATTCTAACATGCCTGTCCACTTTCTTATTCCTTGGTGTTGATAAGAGGACAAAAAGTGAGAGTCACAAACTAGAAATGGTCGTATCTGTGACGAACTATGAGCGCAGAGAGAATACACAGAGGCAAATCACACGGAACCCGGCAGGTGGGGTGTTTATTGGGGAATTCAGGTGTACAAAGCAAGGTACAAAGGCCGGGGTTAGGTCCTGGGGGGTTGCAGGCCACGGGGAGGGTCCACCCAGAAGGTAGGCAACGGGCCAAGGAAGGAGTAGATCCAGAGTCACAAGGCTAGTAGTCCAGGGGTCAGAGGTGCAGCAAGAGGTAATCCAACAGGTAACAAGGCACCGTGTGAGTACATTCAGTACCGGTAAAACAACAGATCCCAGCAGTCCTCACAGCAGCAGTGGAGCAGAACAGGAAGGGTTAAGTCCGTATCCCTTGAATCCACAGACAGAGACCGGCCTCAGCGCAGCCTCTAGTCAACCATTCAGCGAGGAAGAGAGCATGCAGCCTTCCCACAAACACTTACAAAGGTCCCGGGAGGGGCCGGCCTGAGAGGGGAGGGAAGGGGCAGTACACAGGCTGTTGCTGAGCAACTAACCCCCTCCCCTCACGTGTCCTTTGTTCTGGGGAGGATTGAATGGAGGGAAACAGCAGACATGTCCTGGCTTGTCTCGGTGCCCACTGTGTAGGCCCTCTGCTGTTTTGATTTGCGGACTTCTGCCTTTGAAAGTCAACAGGAGGTGGGGAGGATTGGAGAGCAGAGAAATGATCTCAGGAGCCCCCCTCTCTACAGTATCCTACTGTGCAGCAGAGAAATCACTGATGGCCTGGGATGTAAAAGGTATGTGCACTATAAGTTTATGCTGGAAAGTTATAGGGACAAAGTCCACAGAAATAGTGCTTGCCAGGAGTGCTGTGGAGGAGGGCAGGAGGTGTAGAGTGGAGAAGTAAAATGAGCAGCTTCTAGAACATGCAGACCGGGGTGCCCGTCTTGATATGTGACAACAAAAACAAAGTGGGGAGAGGAAGCGCTGCAATTGACTGAGTTTGATGGTGCGGGAAATGTTTCAATTGGTTTCGTGGTGTGCAGTGGTGTTGCTTTCACGATTTTGATAATTGGTTCGATTACTCAAAGAAACAGGATGAAAAGGGATATGTTGTTGAGATCAATATAGTGTGTCAATACAGCGTGGCAGTGTTGGAGGAAGGGTCCTGGTGGGACGATTTCCTCAACGGGCGACGGCTATGGAGGAGAGCCGATGCAGTGGGACTCTGTCCTCGCAAGCCTGTTGAGGGGAGTGGAACAGTGGCGCCGGGAAGGGCTAAGAGACGGAGGCGTCCTCTGTGTGTGCAGGGGAGGCTGGATGGAGTGCCGCGCTCAGCCAGTACGGGCCTCGGATGCCTCCCCGGGTGAGGCAGGGGAGCTGAGTCTAGTTGGTGATGGAGTGTCCAGAGGGGAGGAGGGAGACAATGCAGCCTGTCAGTCTCACCAGTCAGTACGGGACTCGGATGCGTCCCCGGATGAGGCAGGGGAGCCAAGTCTAATTGGTGATGGAGTGTCCAGAGGGGAGGGGGAACTTATTCCTTTGTTTATTTCACCTCAGCATTAGTTTGCACCCCAGTTCAATCACTGACAGCCCGTATTGACACTCCGCCCCCAGATCACGCCCACACCATTTCTCACTCCTCCCCTCTCCCTTTAAAAATCCCCCGCCAATTCTGATCTCCCCTACCCTGGCTTGATAAAGAAGTTTCTCTTCGAAACGCGTTGCTGCCTAACCACATAGAGACCAGCCCATGGTTCACCCGGCTCGTGCTTGTGTTCCTTGCCAGTCCCCTGCACGAACCAAGTGGGTCCCCTAGCCGCTGTCACTGTTTTCCCGTCAGAGCCGCCAACCTCTCACGCCAGCAAGACCCCTTCTGCTTGCGTGCCGGCTGACAGGCTACACTGTCTTCTCCAGTTCCCCTTTTCCCTCCTCCCCTCCGGACACTCCATCGACAATTAGACTCGGCTCCCCTGCCTCACCCGGGGACGCATCCGAGGCCCGTACTGACTGGCTGAGCGCGGTGCTCTATCCAGCCTCCACTGCACACACACAGGACGCCTCCGGCTCTTAGCCCTTCCCGGCGCCACCGTTCCACTCCCCTCGACAGGCTTGTGAGGACAGTCCCGATGCACCGGCTCTCCTCCATAAACTACGTATACTCAAAAAGCACCTCCTTGAACTCCGTCTAGTGGATGTATGGAGGGTTCTTCATCCCTTAACTCGTGACTATACTCACTACTCTGCTCCCCACCGTTCATACAGTAGGCTGGACTCCTTCTTTGTATCCCATTCGGTGCTCGACTGGTCTCCTACTTGCAAAATAGATACTACGGTGTGGTCTGACCACGCCTCAGTTACGCTATCCTTGCAGATCCTACAGCTCCCCCCGCGTGAATGGACTTGGCGTCTCAACGAATCACTACTGACCGACTTGGTGTGTGCTGCAGCGGTCTCCCTGGAGATCCGTCGGTTCTTGGAGGTCCATGCCCACGAACACTACCCCTCTCCCGACCCAGTGGGAAGCTCTTAAGGCGGTCCTCCGGGGCACCTTGATTCAGCACGGATCTAGGCTGAAACGGGAGTGTTCTCAGAGCCTCCGTGACACCTTCCAGTCTCTTAAAGATCACAAGGGCTCTCCTGATCCAGAGGTTTTGCTGCAAATCTCACAAACTAAACAAAAGTTGTTAGGGCTACTGGATCTCTTGACACGCTTATATATGCTAATAAGTTGGCCTATCGAGCGTATGAATTCAGAGATAAATGTGGTAGGGCCCTGGCTAGGACCCTACACCCTAGATCCTCTCATACTTTCCTCTCGCAGATCTGGACATCTCCGGAAGTTCTGGCTAACTCGCCTTCGGCGATCCACCAGGCGTTCGGCGACTTCTATGAATCACTGTATAATATGCCAGAGACTGAACCGAATTGCCTTGGATCAAGAGGCCCGCCTATCCTCCTATATACAGGACACTGCCCTTCCTGTCCTGGATGACTCGGTGGCAGAGGCCTTGGAATCTCCCTTTACCACAGACAAACTCAACTGTGATTGGATCTGTGCCGGTGGGTAAGAGCCCAGGACCTGTTGGGTCTTCTGACAAATTATACAAACAGTACAAATATCTCCTATCCCCTTTCCTCCTTAGGGTCTTCAACTCTATCGCTTTGGGATCAGACTTCCCGGCTCAGGCGTTGGAAGCACATATTTCCTTGATCCCCAAGCCTAAGAAGGATCACACCCTCTGTACTAATTATCGACCCATCTCGCTTATCAATGTTGATCTGAAATTATTTTCCAAATTGTTAGCTAATCGTTTACAACCGATACTTCCCAGCCTCATTCACTTTGACCAGGTTGGGTTTGTGTGAGGGCGCGAAGCCAGAGACAACACCATCAAAACAATCCTGCTTATGCAAAATACCCAAAACTTCTAACATTCCCATGTGTCTTTTGTCGGTCGACGCAGACAAGACCTTTCACCGACTGCACTGGCACTTCCTTCGACACTCTTTGCTGCAAATTGAAGTTCGGCCCCTTCTGTTGCGCAACATCATGGCCCTTTACTCGAACCCGACGGCCCATGTCCGAATTAACGGCTCTCTTTCCCCACGTTGTAAGATATCCAATGGTACCCGGCAAGGATGTCCGTTGTCTCCTCTACTCTATGTACTCACTATGGAACACCTGGCAGTGGCCATTCGAGGGAATTCAGTGATTCCGGGTCAGCCTAAACTGGCTCTTTTTGCGGACGACCTTTTAATCTATGTCACCCATCCTCATATGTCCATGCCCTCCATTCTTCAGGAGGTCACCCACTTTGGTTCACTTAGCAACTTCAAAGTAAACCTTACTAAATCAGAGATCCTGAATGTGTACTTGGACAAGGTGGGGCTATCACAACTTCAAACTAACTTCCCGTTCCGCATCTGCCCTGCCTCAATCAAATACCTAGGGGTCCATATCTCTTCGTACGTCTCTCAGTTATGGGCCATTAACTATGACCCACTCTATAGGAAAACGGCTCTGGAGCTATCCTTATACGACCGCAAGCACATCTCCTGGTTGGGAAGGATCCATGCTCTCAAAATGGACATACTCCCCAGATTAGTGTACCTCTTCCAAGCTATACCGATCCGCCCTCCAGCTTCTTTTTTTTTTAAAACTACGCCAAATTTTTACAAAGTTCATTTGGGGTCAGTCTCGCCCACGTGTGAACTACAAAACTTTCTCTGCCTAAAAGTAAGGGAGGTGCTGGTGCCCCGGATATGCGCCTCTATCATGAAGCATCATTCCTGCTTCGCATCACGGATTGGTTCCATAGAGCCGATGGCAAACAATGGGTTCAGCTTGAGGGGATACTTGCAGGTTCGGACCTGCAAGCCCTACCCCGGGTCTCCCGGGCATCCCGTACCTTGCCTCCTTCTTTCCCTGTTTTGACTCTGCACACCCTACGCCTGTGGGATAGATGGGTCACCACCTCTGGGCACTCCTATGTTGGACCTATGACCCCGGTCTTCAATAACCCCGTGTTCCCTCCAGCGATGCGCCGGTCTTCCTTTGGTAGACCAGGGACTCGCAGAGATGTTTGGTGGAGGCTCTCCGGGAATCCATGTTAGCTTCTTCAAGTCATGAGACATGGCTGTCGGATAGACAGTTCCGCTCTTTTGTCTCCTCATTCCCTCAACCTGAGGCTCTGGAAACGGAACCTACGGCTTTCGACTCCCTTCTCATCTCGATCCACTCCCCCAATCCATACTATTTCGCTACTTTACTTCCTTCTCTCATCCCCCCCTCCCCCAGAGCCCCCACACTATACCTCGGTATGGGAACCAGAACTGGGGCTTCCTATCACTGCACTGGACTGGGAGAAATCCTTTACCCTGTCTCACTCACTCTCGCCTCCAAGGAGCACGAGAAAAACCTAAAAATTATGACCAGGTGGTATAGGTGCCCTGCGATAATCCACCGGTTTTATCCCCAGGTTCCGGACTTCTGCTGGCGCTGTCAGGCCCTTCCAGGCTATGTGACGCATATCTGGTGTAGTTGTCCTCCTATTAAAGAGTTTTGGCAGGCCATACTGGATGTCCACCACCGAGTGACAGGTACAGTGATAACAGTGCGATCCTGGGGTCGTTGGGTAACTATGGTACCAGGTTCCCTGAAATCAGTAAAAAGGGGCCTTTTAAGGCACTTCCTTAGGGCAGCGAGGACGGTTATCCCACGGCACTGGCGCACACCTGCAATCCCTACCTTGGCGGAGTGGACTGTGGACCACATTGAGGACCTGGAACGGCTATTAGCCGAGGAGCATGATACCACAGATAGGTACAATGTCACCTGGTCCGTGTGGCTGGACCTCCAAGCCTCAGATACATTCCTGACTGGGATACTCGCTTAGGTGCTCTGGGTTCCTACAGTAGGCACGGGGCACTCTGTCGGGAGGTGGTAGCCGTGGCTTCCCTAGTGCTGGTTTCTAGGTTTTCTTTCTCCACTGCCCTTCTTTGTCTTCCACTCTCTCTCACTTTATCTTTACTTAGTGTCTCCACCCTTCGTCGTTCCTTCTACAAAACTTTTCCTCTGACTCGCTTGCTTTTCCTGGCCTTTATGGCCTTCTTCCTTGGTTATCTTACTGTTAGGTTCCAGTTCTTGGCCTACCCTGAAGGTAGGCTTCCTCTCTGCATATTGGTCAGTCTACGGTAGCTGATGGCCCTGGCTTCTGTAACCCCGACTGGTTTCTGTTTATTGGGTCATCTATGTTAGGAGGGACGATTCTACAGGCCACTCAAGTTGCACAGCATAAAGGGACCGATACGAGTGATGTCCATCCTTTATATCTAAACCACCTGTCCTGGGGTTACGTTGTTTTGACCAGGCTCCAGAGAGTTGGACCTTTTGCATCTACATTACTATTGTGCAGCGACTTTGATTGGTGTATGTAATGCATGTTGTCTTTTACCCGTATGTTCCGAAAATCTTTAATAAAAATGTATTGAACTAAATGGGAAACGTTGAAATGTGTTCTACAGGGCATACTCATTGCGCATGGATCCCGGTTGAAGAAGCAAAGAAAGAGGTCTCTATAGGAAAACTGTTACAGGAAATACATACTTTAGAATTGAAACATGAAAATGCATTGGATGGGTCAAATTTTATAGAACTGCAACAGAAAAGGGCGGATCTACATAAGCTGCTTGCTCTGTCTTACCGGAGATATAAAGATCTCTCTTCCCGACTTTATTATGAATTTAGTAAAAAATCTGGTGAATTCTTAGATCGATCTATCAGAGAGATATGTGAGAATGTATATCCCTAAGATTCAGAATGCTAAGCAAGGAGTAGTTAACACTATGGAACAGATGGCATCAGTATTCCATCTTTACTACTCAGATCTCTATAATCTTGAGAATTTGTCTAAGGTAAATGACAAAGTGAAAGGCTACCCTCAGCTTAGGAAATATATAGAAAATACATCTCTCTTTCCATTAGATCCTATACAAAATTAGTTCTCTTGATCTGCCCTTTTCAATTGAGGCGATAAATGATATACACTATATTGCCAAAAGTATTGTGACGCCTACCTTTACATACACAAACTGTAATGGCATCCCAGTCTTAGTCCGTAGGGTTCAAGATTGAGTTGGCCCACACCTTGCCGCTATAACAGCTTCAACTCTTCTGGGAAGGCTGTCCACAAGGTTTAGGAGTGTGTCTATGGGAATGTTTGACCATTCTTCCAGAAGCGCATTTGTGAGGTCAGGTACTGATGTTGGACGAGAAGGCCTGGCTCGCAGTCTCCGCTCTAATTTATTTTCAAAGGTTGAGGTCAGGACTCTGTGCAGGCCAGTCAAGTTTCTCCAACCCAAACGCGCTCATCCATGTCTTTATGGACCTTGCTTTGTGCACTGGTCATGTTGGAACAGGAAGGCGCCATCCCCAAACTGTTCCCACAAAGTCGGGAGCATGAAATTGTCCAAAATGTCTTGGTATGCTGATGCCTTAAGGGTTCCCTTCACTAGAATTAAGGGGCCAAGCCCAACCCCTAAAAAACAACCCCACACTATAATCACCCCTTCCCCAAACTTTACACTTTGCACAATGCAGTCAGGCAAGTACCGTTCTCCTGGCAACCGCCAAGCCCAGACAGGTCCATCGCCATCGGATTGCCAGACAGAGAAGCATGATTCGTAACACCAGAGAACACATCTCCATTTCTCTAAAGTCCAGTGACAGTGTGCTTTGTACCACTGCATCCGACGATTTGCATTGCACTTGGTGGTGTAAGGCTTTGATGTAGCTGCTCGGCCATGAAAACCCATTCCATTAAGCTCTCTACGCACTGTTGTGCCAATCTGAAGGCCACACAAAGTTTGGAGGTCTGCAGCTAATGACTCTGCAGACAGTTGGCGACTTATGCCCACTGTGCGCTTCAGCATGCGCTGACCCCGCTCTCTCATTTTACGTGGCAACCTATCACGGTACCACGCTTGAATTCACTGAGCTCCTGAGAGCAACCCATTATTTCACAAATGTTTGTAGAAACAGTCTGCATGCCTAGGTGCTTGATTTTATACACATGGAGGTGATTGGAACACCTGAATCCAATGAATTAAAAGGGTGTCCCAATACTTTTGGTTATATAGTGTATCTATCTATAAGATGAAGTGAATAACATTGATTATCCCATTACAAAGGTGCCTGAAAATGGGTGGCATATATTAGGCAGCATATGGACATTTTGATTTTGTCCTTGAATATGATATGTTGTAAGCAGAAAAAATGGGCTGGATCTGAGTGACTTTGACAAGGGCCAAATTACGATGGCTAGACAACTGGATCACAAAAACCCCAAGGGGTTATTCACACGGGTGTGCTCCACCATGCAGAGACCCAATCTCGGGAGTGCCCAAGTGTGGGCACGTGGACCTGCACAAGTGTGCAGGTTTGGATCTACATGTAGCCGCATCCTCCCATAGGAAGGTACAGGCTGTTGCACACAATCACAAACAGCACCTGTCCCTCCCGTGATCGGGTCTCTCCGCACAGGTGTGCACGCCTTACGGACGTGCATGCCTGTGTGAATCACCCCCAGAACTGCAGCTCCTGCGGGATGTTCCTGGTCTGTAGTGGTCAGAACCTACCAAAAGTGGTCCAAGAAAGTAAAACTATTAAATAGACAGGGACATGGGTGGCCAATGTTCATTGGTGCACGAGGGGATCGGAGGCTGGCCTGCGTAGTCCGATACAATTGAACAGCTACTGTAGCTCAAATTGCTGAAATAGTTAATGCTGGTTCAGATAGAAAGGTGTCGTAACACACAGTACACCACATGTGTAAGCCGGGGTGCTGCGCTTGGTTATGTGTGATCCACCTATTAATTAGTCTTTAAGTTGTGTGGAAATGTGAAAATATCACAAACTAAATACAGTGCCAGTGATCAAATCCTAATTGCGACTGTATACTGAAAATACAAGTCGAATAAAGGAAGGTAAATGTGTTCGTGAATAAATATTGAATATTATTAACAATGTAAATATCGCAGGATATGTGTAGCATATGTAAATAAATAAATATTGTCGTGTGGAAACAAGTTATATTGTGAATAATAAATGAATAAAATCTGGTTGAAAAATGTGTAAACGGGTGAATAATTCCATCTGGCAATCAAAAATTGGAAAATAAAAATATGAATAAAATGGAATAAAAACTATTTGTATGGCCAGTCAATAGCTACAAGCCAAAGTGCATAAAATTCTTATAAAAACACATCTAAGGTGAATAAAATAGTGTATATAGAGGTGTATGATCGGGGATTATGAACAGCAAGATACTATTTTCCTCCGAGCAGCATTGGAAGTCAAGTGTCTTTTACTTATAGTTCTATTGATGAGTCCGCAGAGGGAAAAATTCTTCAATAGTCTCTCTGCCCTCTCCTGCCGTCAGACTGCACTTCCTCTCATCGGCGGTGTTTGGACAGCCTCCAGTATGGAGTTGATAAAAAAATAAATATTTGTAAATTTTAAATTGATAAAAAAAATTAAGGAACGCACAACTGTAAATAAGCAACTTATGTTAAAAATCGCTTGTGCACCGTGTTGATGTTTGGGTTGTGATAAAATTATACAGGCGTACAATTGCAACACAGCGTATCACAACACACGACAATGCATCACAACACTTTGCCATGCATTGCTACAGTTAAATAAATGCTATTTAAAAAAAAAAAAACAAGCACTGCAATGTGTTTTGGGAGGGCTTTGGGAAAATATCAGGTGTCAATACAGACCCCTGAAATTTCCTTTATGAAATAGAAAAAAAAATTGGAGGACACAAAGTCCTCAATCTCTTTTTCTGCAGCCTCTGTTCTAAATGAATGGAAAACACTCAGTAAGAGGCTTCACATTCATTCAGAAACTGCTGATAGTAAAATATTCACCATCATCAAGTCATAAATGGGTAGAAGCCTCTATAGTAAGTGCTACTACCCATTCAGAAAGTCATGAATGAACAAGAAGTTATTTAAAACACTTCCTGTTCATTCATAACCGGGGACACACAGTGCTATATGTCCCCTGTTGTTTATAAACATTGGAGTGATCAGCTGATCACTCCAGTGTTTGCTCTTCACAGAGGATCGGTAAATATTACACATATTTACTGATCCTCCCACTTGGCACGCACTGTCAGAAAGGCAGAGCCAGAGTTCGAGTGTCGCCGTCTGCGCATGCGCAGGCGCCTGTTGTGGACCATAGAGCCATAATAGGAGCAGCGTCTTTGCATGGATGTGCGCACGTACGTGCGCGTCATGCGCGTGTTTGTGCGCACGTGCAAGCGCTGACGTGTCATTTGAACAATTGGCGCCAACTGGGCTATAAAGGCTGTGTTCAGCTATCCTCCTATGCTGTCAGATCGTCAGCTTCCTGTGTTCCTGTATTTTCTGTATCCTGATTACCCGTTACTGACCCGGCTTGGACTACCCTCTGTTGTTGCTTGCTCCCTGAAGACCCCGGCTTGTTTTTGACCTTGATTCTGCCTCACCCCTTGTACTACGTTGCTAGCTCGTTGATGACCTCAGCCTGCCTGATGATCCTTCTGCCTTGTGTGTTCTGCTTCCAGCTTCCTCAGCTCATCGGATCTAAAGCCTTCTGGATCCTCTTCGGTGCATCCGCATCCTGCTTCCTGCCTGGATCTACACACTTCATCTCATCTCGCAGACGCAACAGGCTAACCAGCCTCTGGCACCCTTGCCCCTCTGAGCCCCGGCGCCCCTGTAACCAATCCAGGTGCTCCGGGACCGGAGCTGTGAGAGAGGCCGCCCTCGTCAACTCAGACTCCCCTAAGGTACGTGACACGCACAATCACAGAGCCGCCAACGATCCTGGATTTGAGAGCCGGTGGCTCTGATCTCCTCACCGCTCGGCAATCCTAAATTTGCGGCTCCTTCCTCCGCCAGCCATTTCTCCTTGGATCTCCGCTGCCTCAGCCCATACAGGCAGGGGAGAGCAGCAGGGGGGAGAAATAGATTCCAGACTGGAGCGGCCCCAGGCGGGGAGGAGAGGCTACAGGTGCTGGCAGGGAGGGGTGCGCCCACAGTGGCGCCCGGCCACTGATGACAGCTATTCATTTAAAGAGGACCGTCAGGGGGAACTGTCCTGATATAATTTCATGGTCGCTAAAGCGACCATTAGCTTATAGCAGAATGGTAAAAGCCATCGACTTATGGCATTCTGACTGACGTGACCAGCTGGAAACAGTGGTGATCCACCGTATACCATACGTTGGTGGCAGCGAAAGGGTTAAAGCATCTGCTACTGACAGCTTACTGGCAGATACCACAGCATACCTTCAGAGGTCTAATGGAGTGCATCACATGTTTTGCCTGAGGAAGGGGATCCTGTGAGACCCCGAAACGTTGCACCTGTGCGATATGCTAAATCTACGTCAATAGACAAATTGATCTGCATTTGGAGTGCCGGTGCAGGTCCCTATTTCTATCTATGTACATAACGGTGGTCATCAGCTGACTACAGCAGCACTGAGCCGATTCTTGTGGAACTAGCAGTCAGGAGTGTGATAGGTTCATAGACTCTAGTGGAGTCAGGGCTGTTTTGGTGGCAAAAGGGGGTGGTCAGAATGTTACGGCTGATAATTGTATGTGTGTATAAACACTGTAGGTATTCACCTACCTTGTAAAGGGGGTTAAGGTGTTGACCACACTTATCAGATGTGCCTTGATGCAGCAGTGTAGCTTCCACATGTATGTGCAAAATGTTTTTTTTAATGCTACCTTAAATGTGTACTGGGGACCACTTTTGTACTATTTGTATGCCCTGCCCATGTGTATCTTTCCCTTTTTAATAG
This sequence comes from Nanorana parkeri, assembly GCF_000935625.1. NCBI lineage: Eukaryota > Metazoa > Chordata > Amphibia > Anura > Dicroglossidae > Nanorana > Nanorana parkeri. The sequence goes on along the minus strand of NW_017306783.1, from coordinate 795,667 downwards.
TTCAAACAGATAAGAACAGCTGACAGATTTGCTTTTTTTAGATTTGATACAGACACACCCTGGAAGACTTCAGTGGCCTTGTAAAGTATGAATTGCTTTTTTTTTTTTTGCTGGCTAGCTTGAAAGTATGCTGGGAACCCCTTTTTTTTACTACATATAAATACTTATTTTTAACACACATTGGTTCATTACCTTTAGAATCATATTCACATCGAGAACTACATTTGCCCAGTCTGCAGTGTCCATAGTTGTGTTTTGCAGCTCAGCTTCCTCCTGGTCTACAAAGCATTCAAATATTGTATCCATCTGGGATACCTGTGTTGAAACAAAAATACAGCAATATGTATTACAGTTGGGCTAAAAGTATAAACAAAGTAATAAAGCAAAAACGTCAGAAAACCTGTGTTTTTATTTATGCAAATGATGGTCACCATTGGTTGGCATGCAGTTATCTTCAGTCATTTATAAGCAGGACCACCATCAGGGGGGTATGGCCAGTAATTTTTTTTGGGGGGGGGTTCATTGTTTTATTTTTTTTATTAGTTTATTAACTGACACGTCATCAGAACATGGATACAGTCATGAGTATTCAAAGATAGGTTACAGGTGCAACTACCAAGTCACATGTGGTTACTGTTCTTTACATCCAAGTCCAGTAGAAGCAGTGCATGGATACAAGACTGATCGGGTATCATCAAACAAAACATTTTACATAGATCTAATGTTGGCATCTGGTGTGCTTTTATTAAAGAGAAATTCTGCAGGCGGTACAAATTTGCGTTGTGATAATCGCGATATTTACTAACTCGAGGAACGCAGAATATATTATTTAATGCTATAGTGTAGAGGTCATGCTATGGGAAGTAGTAGCTCAGCCTCATCCAAGGCGAGAGTGCTGGCAGTGAAGGTAGATACGAGCAAGGAAAGAGCAGAGTGAGCTGCAGGAAACAATAGACAGAAGATGGAGGAAAGGTGTAAAGGATGGGTAAGTTCCTGAATCACTGCCTGCGTCCCCGTCCAAAGGAGGTCACACCTCCTCTGGCATCAGAGGAGCTAGGGTCATGTCCGGAGAGGTCCCCTCAGTGTGACTCAGGAAGGCAAATATATGTCCCCCGGGAGTGCGGCCTCAGTTTCAATCTGACACAAGGTCTGCATATTTGGTGGAGTGTTGGAAGTAGATCCAGGATCCCCAGGTTGCCAAGAACCTCCCTTCGGTGTTTCTAAGGAATGCCGTCAAGTCCTCCAGGACATACACCTCCCGAACCTTAGAGAGCCATAACGAGATGGTGGGCGGGTTGGTCTGTTTCCACAACAGGGGAATAGTGGCTCTAGCAGCGTCCAATAGGTGGCGTGTGAGTGAGTGTTGGTATTTTGAGAGAGGGGCGGCTGACATGTGTAGCAGACATGCCGCCGGCTTGTCTCTGAGATCCGTCATGGCCAGGTCCTGGATGACAGATACCACCTGGTCCCAGAAGGGTTTCAGGTCTGGACAGAACCAGAAGGTATGCAGCATCGTGCCAGAGTCAGAACCACATCTCCAACACTGGGCAGGAATGGCGGGATTCATTTTGTGCAAAAGCCAAGGCACTCTATACCATCGGGATAGAATTTTGTAACCGATTTCCTGGACTTTGCTGGCCATGGCTAATTTGTAGGACATAGTGAGTATGGAACGAGTCTGTTGTTCAGTAAAAGCGAGTCCTAGTTCACGTTCCCACTGCTGCAAGAACGATGGGCAGACGGTGGATGCGGGTGTGCTGATCAGTTTGTAGATAATGGATATGGCATGTCGTGTGGGTTCAGTCCCCTTACACATCTTCTCGTAGTCCGTAAGGGGTCTATCTAGTGCTTGGGGATTTGGAATAGCTCTCAGGAAGTGACGGAGCTGCATAACACTCCATGCGTCTAGTGGGGGGTCGGAAAAGGACCGCATGGCTGGGCCCGATATCCAGTCGGAGTTTGTTCGAAAGTCAAGTAATCTGTACTTGTCCGCTGTCACAAGTCTGGAGAACCGTGCAGTGTCCGCCCACGGCGCAAAGTCGGGGTCTCCTATCACAAACGTCAGTGGCGAGGGGGCTGGAGCCAGTGTGGAGTGCTTGAGCTGGCAAGTCGGATTGTGGTAGAGATCAAAGGGTGGTCCCGAACCGACAGCGGTATGGGGGACGAGATTCAGGGGAGCCCTTCCAGTGGGTACTGACATGAAGCTCTATCTAGGGATGCCCAGAGCTTGTCATCCCGGTGAACGTGCCAATCTAAGACCCTATTCAGGTGAGCAGCTCTGTGATATCATTGGAAGTCCGGCAGGCCCCCCCCCCTCTATCGCAGGAGAGAGTCCGCGTTTTCCTGCTAATCCTCGGATGTTTGTACGCCCAGACAAAGCTCACCACTGCCCTATGGAGTCGTTGAAAAAAGTTTGAGGGAATATATATCGGTAATGCCTGGAACAGATATTGAACCCTAGGCAAGATATTCATTTTAACTGCCGTGCATCTTCCAAACCAGAAAATGGTGTGGGCAGACCAAACCCGCAAGTCTTTGAGTATCTCTGGCGCAAAGTTGGTTGCATAGATGTCTCGGAGATCAGCTGTGATGCGAGTCCCCAGATATTTGAGGCTGTCCATGGCCCAAGTAAAAGGAAAATCTGTTCGTAAGCGGGAGAGAGTAACGTTCACTTTAAAGTCTGATAGTCGGCCATATGCAGCGAGGGCAGATAACAGGTGAGGTGTGGACGCCAGGGGGTCAGTGAGGAAGAAAATCAGATCGTCCGCATATGCTGCAACCTTCTGTTCCCCTGGGGTGGAGCTGAGTCCCTGAATATCTGTTGATGCCCTAATAGTGCCCAGAAAGGGCTCCAGGGAAAGGGCAAAAATCAGGGGTGAAAGTGGACACCCCTGCAGGGTGCCAATGGATAGGGGGAAGTCTGTCGATTTCCTCTTGCTTACCCTGACCGCGGCGAGGAATAAAGTGCAGAGATCCATTTGAGCATGTTAGCCCCCAAGCCTATGTGTCGTAGAACCGTCTGCATGAATCCCCAGCTGACCCGGTCGAAGTCTTTTTCGGCGTCCGTGGAGAGCAGGAGAAGAGGTCGTTGATTGGTTTTGGCCAGGTGTATGATGTGCAGGACCCGAGTGGTGTTGTCCCGTGCCTCCCTAGATGGAATAAAACCCACCTGGTCCGGGTGGCCGAGGGAGGGCATGAACGGGAGTAATCTGTTGGCAATGATTTTTGCACATAATTTAAGGTCTACATTTAGGAGCGCAATCGGTCTGTAGTTACTACACTGAGTCGGGTCCGTGCCTTCCTTTGGTATTAGTGTGATCCATGCTCGAAGAATGTCACGGGGCATGGAATAGTCTTGTAGTATAGAGTTATAGGCCGAAAGAAAATTGGTAGAGAGCTGGGGGATAAATAATTTGTAGTACGCTACCGTGAGGGCATCTGGGCCTGGAGCTTTGCCCGCCCCAGTTGACCTCAGAGCCGACTCTAGCTCTGCTAAAGTAATAACAAATTCCAGTGCCGCACTGTACGACTTCGGTATAGAGGGCATCTTAGATTTGGTAATTTATTCCCATGCTTCAGAAGCAGCAGGTGACCTGC